>NW_026929093.1:0-37629 GCF_032062105.1 Saccostrea cuccullata | reverse complement strand
GCTTTGAAATTTTTAACATTGTCATGAATTAGGATATTCTACAACATGATATGGAAAACATTTCATGAAATCACGCGCATGCACGTGCGCTGCAATCTGATTGGCTGAAACTTTAAATGGCTATATCTCCTTTGTTTTTTGACGAAATGCTTTGAAATTTATAACATAGTCATGCATTTTGACGTCTTGCAATATGACATATAAAAAATTTCAAGAAATCACGCGCATGCACGTGTGCTGCAATCTGATTGGCTGAAACTTTAAATGGCTATATCTCCTTTGATTTTTGATGAAATGCTTTGAAATTTAAAACATAGTCATGCATTAGGATATTCTAAAATATGATTTAGAAAAAAATTCTTGAAATCACGTGGATGCACATGTGCTGCAATCTGATTGGCTGAAAATTGAAATGGCTATAATTCCCTTGATTTTCAACCAAACAGAATGGGATTTAGAACATAGATAGATATAAGGACATCTAACAAGAAGGTATGGTCATCAAGCACATGCATGCACGTGCGTGCATTTGGAGCGAGTAAAATTAATTGAACTTGAATGAGTGATTTTTAATACTTTTGGACTAAATGCTTTAATATAAAGTATATTTAAATATATAAAAAGTGTAGACAAGATTATATGATCATTATGCACGTGCATTCACATGGGCACGCGTGCAATGTTAAATTTTGAATATAATTAGTATCCTTTTGGGAAAAAGTTGTTAAATTCAAAAATGCACAGATGTTGTCTTATTTAATAAGGCCTACAGGGAATATGGCACCAAAAGGGAGTTGGGGAGCGTTTGGGGAACATCTGTAACGGTTCCCGTTACAATTAGCACTAGTTACATATACAGTGTATGTCAAATTATTTCAAATAAATAAATAAATGAATTCATAAATACATTTTTGTATAATGAAAAAAAAAATCTAAAAATAATGAATTAATAAACATATTCATTGGCTTATCTTTTCCTTATTATTGTAACAATCTCATACTTGTCTGTTATGGGCTCTAAATTAAAAATAAAATGTTCTGTTCTGTTCTTTTGAAAGGTTGAGATCTTAAATTTGTACGCATACGAGTACTTGTGCATATACTTTGACGTACAAGTATGACATTTCAGCTTCTCTAATAGAAAATGAATAAAAATAATTAAAGAATTTCAATTAAAAAAAGAAAGAATTTGCATATACGAGGGTTGATCCAAAAGTAATGTCACAACTTCGATAAAATCGCTATCCGTCGACGTAAAACAACAAAATTATAAATGATGAAAGCTACATTTATTTCAAATCAGACCTGAAAATTTCAATTCAACATGATTGATACTTTTCAAAATATCGGATTATATACAACGTGCGATTATGGTAGTCGCCGCAGCTAAATAACGTCATATGACGGATACGCGCCGTCATACATTTAAACGCTTCCCTTCGTTTCATTAAAAATATTTGAGATTTGATATCCACGAACACGTTCACAAATTTCACTTTCTTACCCTTAGTACCCATTGTACACTCACTCTTTTCATAATTAATTCTGTCAAAATTCATTGAACAGTAGTAAAGACCAACTTAAAATTTCACATATCGCTCTATCCGTCTGTCTTTTTGACAACGTCACACACCATTGAACATTTCCGCCCACCCTCCCATCTTTCGGTTTTCTTGTCATCTGCTGAGCATTTAATGACCCATCACCCACCGAAAATCGCGGAAACCATCTAAACAAGTCTCTTATATATATACATTCTTTCCTCCGAAAGTCTGGTGAATCAACGTAACTGTCTCTACTGGCGATTTCTCCATTTTGAAGCAAAAATGCATTACAGTTTGTTTAGGCTTTTTTGTCCATTTTGACATTTCCTTTTTTCAATGCACCGGATTAAATCAACGATGTTTTTCATAAAAATAGCAGTGATGTCATATAATTTTCAATTTAAGACTAGAAAGTGATGTAAATTTTTGTCTTTTAAAGTATTTTGCGTTTAGGCGCTTTTGAAAGATGCTTTTTAAGTGTTTGTCTTTTTTATGCTAAAAAAAGTACACTTTAATTTGTGACGTTCGGTTTTGACGCGGCGACACCCCCTATCTTATATGTTTTAAACATCTATAAAATATATTCAGTTAAACATTATTGAATGGAAAATTAAAGTTTAATTAAATTTATATTTGTGCATCTTTTGGTATATAATATTTGAAAATATGAGGCCAAATATAAAAGATATGGACACTGTGACATTACTTTTGGATCAACCCTCGTATATTCAAGCACAGGGACCACAGGCACTTGTTTCGGAAATAAATTTAAACCCATATTACTAATAATATTACGAGTTAAAATTTATTTCCGAAACAAGTGCCTATGAAAGGTATTTCTGGACAGGGAACCCCCCATATTCAACCCCGGGGCTTGTTGGACTTTTTTTCGCATATTACATTTATTACACTTATTCATCATGTGTACAATAGCAAAAAATCGTAACACCCCCCCCCCAAATAATCGCTCCACATAAAAATCACACTGCTCAACGCGTTATCGGCTACTCGGTTGTTATCGGACACTCGGTTGATAACAATTTTTGACAGGTTATTAAATTATTTTAGATAAACTCTGTTAAAATATAAACAGAGAATATTCATTGTGCTTTTTGTAAACAGAAATGAATATGGATACAAAATAAAGCCTTGATACGTACTAGTATTAATAGCATTAGTTAGCCTTTGGAAGGCTTTAAAATTCAAATTTGTTATATTTTGCGAGTTTTTCTCCGATTGGCCTTGCTGTAAATAGTTTTTTTTTCTTCAGAATCCTTATGTTTACCTTGCGTTAATGATTGTCTACAAGAAGACTTCCTCGGAATCTTGTGAATATGTAATTAAAGGGCAAAAACTGCCCGAGTTTAACTTTCAGTATGTTATCGGAAATACGGTTGAATAATGTACTTTGTTATCGGATAATTCGGTTTTGGTTATCGGAAACAAAGGTTGTAATAAATTAGGGAAAACGCAAAGAAACGACAGAAATCCGTATGAAATCTAAATATTTAAAGTGGCTGGCACGAAATTCTAATTTTTGGCTATAATTTGCCTCTTTCAAGAATATGTAAGTTTTAAAAAATGAGTGTTTTTTGGCATTTCTCACTGAAATCTGCATGATCTTGACCTGTTTGGAAATATGGTATAAGTTTTAAATTTCATTTCAAGGTACCGATGTCGCCTGCGTGGCGCAGTGGTTTGAGTGTCTGCTCTAGAGTCGCCTAGTAAGGAGTCGATCCTTACGTCGGGGGTTCGTATCCCACAGTGGGACGTCGCAGTAGGTGCTAGCACAAAAAAGACCCTTCACTGTTCAGTGGCCCTAGGAGCTGACTATATGACAAATTTTGGAGCTCTCCTTCGGCAAGTGATGGCATCTCCATATGACTGGAAAATTCTCAAGAGGGCGTTAAACAACATACAATCAAGTTGCTGACCGCAAGGCGAAGGAACAGTTGCTACCCAATTTTATCGACTTACAACCTTTCGAACACGAATACATTTATCAGTTTGGTATATACATGCAAAACAATTTAAACTCAAGAGTGGTTAGATGAATTTCCAAATAGGTAGTTAGACCAAAGTATATGACATAAAATTCAAAATTTTGACTTAGGAAATTACAAAATCGTAAATACAGATCTCTTAAACATCGGAGGTTGTTTAACGTGCCAAGAAGGAAGAAGAACCCCCTGATGAAAGGTCACATCCCGCAGTGTGCTCAAATTCAATGTGGAGATAGCGCTAATGCTCGGATGGAGAGGGGGGCTGACAAGGATTTTGCATTGCTATTGGGTGTGTATACTGAACCAAAAAAATTTTGCCACCCCCTCCCTTGTAATTGAAAACGCAAATAACTGTTTGTACAAAAAGTTAAACATACGAGGAACTGAAGTGAATCAACCAGCACCCTCCTCCTAAATAGGTATTTTTAACGGTTGGAAAATAAGTTATGTATTTTTTTTAATTAAAGCGTTTCTAACACAATAAAATTCCAGTCGGCTCCATCAACATAAGTCCTGACGTCACAGCCACTTGTTTCATATACGGGGCACCCCTTCTTTTGCCACACCTGCTATATATGTGTAACTGTGACGTGATAATACGATTGACAATACTGGACAAAAAAAAATTGTTCCCCGGGGATCATGGGGGAAATTGAACTTCTTTTTTTAAAAATAACGTAATACATGTAAACTATATCGGAAGACTAAAGCAAAATTATGATTAATTAAACATGATTTATTTACGTTTGAAACTGCCTGAAGCGGTCTCCAGGAGGTTATCTTGAATGGGAAACAAGAAAAATGGTTGAACAGATGAGTAGTTCTATTATAGATTTATAATTATTAATCTTATTTATATACATTTATATCAAAAAAAAAAATTTTTACGTTTGCTATTTTCAAGGATTGGCAGATTATAATGGAATTTTTCCAATCTATTTATGAAGCTAAAGGAATCTTTTTAAACTGAGTTTCCGATAACGTACAGCCGGCAAAAACCGAAGTATCCAGCAACATCAACCGTGTTGACGATAACATGCTTTCAACTAAGAGACATTTTAAAAGACTGTTTACTAACCCCTAATTTGAATTTTTAATTTCAGTTTGCTGATCTAAAGGTATCTGATTGTCCATAGAATGAATAGATCAGTTTGTTTGATGGAATAAACTAATTTTGAATTCTACAGAAATTAAAATGTGATGACATAGTCCGAAATTTTTGTAAAATATCATTTGAACGAGCTGTAGATCTTTTGAAAGAGAGTGATTTGGTTTGTGCTTTCTGCTGCTGGAAGTATAATCGATTATCTGTCATAGATCACAAACTTTGTTTGCTGAAATACAAATTTATTGTTGAAATATGAAATTTAAAATTACCCGCATTTTCTAAACATTGCTTTTCTTCACCGAGTGGCCCCGTGGGGATCCGGGTTAGAATAGGTCCTCAGTACCCCCTTGCTTGTCGTAAAAGGCGACTAAATGGGGCGGTCCTTCGGATGAGACCGTATAAACCGAGGCCCCGTGTCACAGCAGGTGTGGCACGATAAAGATCCCTCCCTGCTCAAAGGCCGTAAGTGCCGAGCATAGGCCTAACTTTGCAGCCCTTCACCGGCAATGGTGACGTCTCCATATCAGTGAAATATTCTGGAGAGGGACGTTAAACAGTATACAATCAATCAATCTTCACCGAGTGTCCAATAACAACCGAGTAGCCGATAACGCGTTGAGCAGTGTGAAAATACCCCACTATATAATAAAAGTACAATGTAAAAGGTATACCTTTTTCCAGTGTATGGGTATGCACAACAAACGAAGAATTGCGACGTTTGATAATGTTAGGGTGAGAAGTCCAACTCACGCGCGGATCTACAGGAGACGGGGTGTATTTGAGTTTTTAAATATATATACTTTTCCAACTAAAAGTGACATAGGACCCCCTCTGCCCCCAAAAAAACCCAGACCCTGTTAAGTAGGTATCACCCCCCAATACATATACAGTTGGCTTTTTGAACCGGGATAGACACCCGCACCCCATCCCACCCCTCCTCTCATGAAAAAAAAAATCCAGAATCTGCAACTGTTTAATCTATATTTACGAGAAGCGTCTCAATTAAACAATTACAAAATATAATGACGAAAATATGTAACAATATGACTTCATTTAAATTTTTGTGGGAAAAAATGAGGTTTAAAATAAATCCCAAGATAGGCTTAAAGGAATTGAAGGCCGTGGTCGTGTAAGTCTGTTTCAATCATGTAATAAGATCGTGTGATCATGTAATATTTCAATCATGAAATCAAATCGTGTGATCATGTAGTACTTCAATTGTTGACCATCTAATATTTTAAGCATATAAACAAATCGTGTGATCATGTAATATATTAATCATGTAATTATATTGTGTGATAATGTAATTATATTCAATCATATTATTGCTATTTTTTTTTCGGACAGTACAATGATTTAACCATCTTCGAAGTACAATATTCACCTCGCCCTCCGGGCTCGGTGAATATTGTACTCCTCAGATGGCTAAATCATTGTATTGACCTCAAAACACAGCAATAATTGTATAATATATAAGTAATAATTTCGTGTGATCAAGTCATATTATAATCTTGCAATCATATCGTGTGATCAAATAATATTTTAATCAAGTAATCAAATCGTTGACAATGTAATATTCTTATCATGTAATCATACCGTATGACCATGTAATATTTAAATCATGTTATCAAACCGTGTGACCATGTAATGTTTTAATCATGTAATCAAATAGAGTCATCAATTCATAACATAATCACGCAAACCTATCGTGTGATCATGTAATATTTTAATCAAGTAATCAAATTGTTGACCACGTATTATTTTAATCATGTAATTAAATCGTGTGATAATGTAATATTTTAAGCATGTTATCAAATCGAGTGATCGTTAAGTCTGTTTCAATCGTATGATCAAATTGTTTGATCGTTTTAATCTACCGTGTCAATCGTGTGATATTTAGATTGACAGCTGTATATCAATAATGTGATCATGTGATCAAATCTTGAAACCATATAATATTTAAATCATGCAATCATAGTGTGTGATCAAGTAATATTTTAATCATGTAATCAAATCGTTGACTATGCAATATTTAAATCATGTAATTTTCTCGTGTGATCATGTAATATTTTAATCATGTAATCAAATTTTTGGCAATGTAACATTTTAATCATGTAATTTTCTAGTGTGATCATGTAATATTTTAATCATGTAATCAAATCGTTGACTATGTAATATTTTAATCATATAATCAAATCGTTGACCATGTAACATTTTAACCATGTTATTTTCTCGTGTGACCATGTAATATTTTAATCATGTAATCAAATCGTTGACCATGTAATATTTTAATTATGTAAATAAATCGTGCGATCATGTAAAATTTTAAGATGTAATCAACTCGTGTTATCATGTAATATTTTTAGCATGATTTTAATCAAATCGCGTGATCGTTTAAATCTACTTCAATCGTCTGACCAAATTGTGTGATCGTTTTAGTCTGCGTACCGTGTCAATCGTGTGATATTTAGAATGACAGCTGTTTATCATTCATGTAATCAAGTTAGTTTTTGATTTTTAAGTAATTGTTACATGTAGTCCATCATTCAGATGAAATACACGTATACATGCAAATCTATGATATATATGGGGAAAAATAATGTGATTTGGAATATTGCTATTTGATATTGCTTAAATGTTATTAAATAAAACCATGCTTGCGATCGCGAAAAACTTGAAAATGTGCTTTAATAATTTTTTCCAATAGCAACTTAATATACGTACTAATACTTTTTTTTATCAAACGACAACTTTCAAGTGAAATTGAACATATATCACAAATCATAATTTTTTTCGCAAGTTTAATAAAAATTGTTCAAAATTTATGTACTTTAGAAAATGTATATAGTTTTAATACGTAAATGCCAAAGAAGGCCAACTGTAAAAGTGGGATTACAATGAAACACAAGCCCGGCACGGTTATACTGGGATAAAGAGGCTGATTGTAGTCCAGGACATTGTAAATGACGGTCCCTGAAGCCGCATACAACACAACACTGAACGCAGTATACACCAGCCCGTAAACGATAGGATACAGCAAATGTAAAAAACGGACTGGTCGTGCGCAGATTGCGATATCAATCAAAACAAACAAAGTGTTAAACGCATGCACGTTTAAGTCGTTAAAGAGTTGAGATTCAGTAACAGTTAAAGTAGGGTAGATGGCGCTAAAGTAGATGATTGTCACAATAATCGAAAACATGTGCACTATATCAGAGAGCAGCCATGACAGTTTCATGTACCACGTGATATTGTCGTGCAGCTCATTCCCAGGATTTTTCGATCCTCTTTTTTGGTCCTCTTTAGGTTTTGGATTTTCCTCGTCTACAAATCCTGGGTTTTCTCGACTTGTACAGTCGCATTCATGTTGCTTCTTATTGGTAACAGTTTTGTTCCTTTGAAAATGATGATAAATAGTAATAATGGCCGTTACAATGAAATGAAGAGTTAGAACGAGGTTCGTCCATATTGTTAGGAAACGCAGAATTGTGTAGCTGGGTTCCATCGCAAAAATGGCGATGAGTGCTCCAGCGGTGTACACAGATAAAAAGACCCGGATGGTGATGTAAACCCATGCTGGCCACCGCCACTAAAAATAGAAATTAAATGGCTAATAAATATTTTAATAATTTATGCGTATTCTACTTTAAGAAAAGAATCATCTGATAAGTTGTCTCCCCAACGAACTCTAAAGTTTTTTTTATGTATGTAGCTAGTAGGCTTCTTTCAAACTACAAAAGATTACACATCTAAACACTTGCTTGTCCTATCTCCTCCCTGTGGGAGAATTTGGCTGCATCTCCATTGTTTTAATTTGTTTGTACTTTTAGCAGAATATATTTCCCAAATTTTATTATCGTTATCAGCTAGCATGCTTCTGCATTTCTTGCAGAAATTAAGTTCGACTTTTAAATCTTTTAAATCTCACCATCATGCAAATATTGATAAATAAAAAAAGGCAAGTTTCAATTCAAACTTCTTGCGCTTTAATTCAGTGCATCAAGTAAACTCTGCAATATGCCTACTTTATACTTGCAGTGTAGTTTATAGTAATCATTTTACAGAGTTTATTCAATAATTCTGTCGAAAAGGATGTTATATATATTTGCTATTTGCCTTGAAATGCGTATTAAATAAATGAAATGAAATTCGAAATTCATTGATTTGCAAATAACTGAATTTCTGCAGAAAAAAAATATCGTATACAGATATATAAAGTTCTGGATAACAGCCATCAAATCCCACTGTAGGACCAGGTCCTTCGAATGAGTGTAAACCAAGTCACATGTCGCAGTACGTACTGACACCAAAAAGATCCCTCACTGCTCAATGGTCCCGAGTGTCGAGTATATTGGGTAAAATTTTGCAGCGCTATAGTGGCCAGTATACATGTAGTGCGGTCTCTATTTCAGTAGAAAATTCTTGAGAGGGACGTACAAACAAAGCCAACCCCCCCACCCCCCAACCCCCCCAATTAAAAAAAAAAAAAAAAAACCAGAACGCCACATGCATCACCCTCACTTCATCTACCCAAACAGAAATATTTTGGTCTCTATGTATTTCATCAGCCCGTAATATATGGAAGATCAGAACCTGTTAATTTAACCATATGGCTCAACTGTTTGTCAAAATAATATACATATATAGTGATATGCAGGCAAATAGAAAACCTTGCTGCAACATTGAATTATAATTTTCCGATTTATTTGTTTTTTAAATCTAGGCGTTGGCTTTTTACATAAGTTGAAAATGTTAGCTTAATGATTGTGTTCTTCGAAAACGGGTTCGATTATTTTTCAATGTTTGCTGAAAAAAAGTTATCGCTGTTGCAAAGGCATTCGATCAAATTGACAGGTGACCTATTTACATTGGAAGTAATCTGGTTATTCATGACTGTTTTACTCAGACCCTCTTTTCGATGAATGCATGTGGATGACATTTTTCATTTCCCCAAACTGTTAGCTCAACACGGTAAAAAAAAAAACCCAAACCCTTTTACTTTCCCCCCGTGCTACGTCTTTAGGTGTTTACTTTCTAATCCCAGTTACCGTCAAAACTTCCTGCTAAACTGCAGTTTTATATTTTATGTGGAAGGAGTTCGTCCGGACGGTAAAAAAGAAAAATAAATGCACCTCAAAAGAAAGAGATAACCCGTCTCCTCTTCAAAATTACCTTTCACATTTGAGGGTGCATCATATAATTCTTGCATAAACTGATAAAATTACTACATGTGGAAATACACATGTATTTATACCAGGGATATAAATTATGAAATGGTGCAGTAAATCATATTTCACCGAAATCCTACCCGACGCCACCCTGTATAAACACAATGTAATAAATAATGGCTGGGTTTACTTGCTCAACAACATATTCTTATTGTTTGCCATGCCTCCCAGATTTTTGAATAATGGAGTATTATCGATTGAAAACAAAAACTTAAACATGCTTACTTGTAAGTCATATATTACGTGATTCTCTCACTTTTCTGCAATTTTTAGTACATGTAATAAATACTTTACAAACTTAAGACAATTTAAAAAAATGCATAATACGTACATTACAACACTGTTGACTCCGATTTCAAAGGAGGTTAGGTATTTAAATCTTTTTATTTTAAAATAACAATACAAATGTCATGTTCCAAGTATACTCAATTACATATACCGAGCACGTCAAGCTGCATTTTAAATTTCTAACAAACACAAAAATCAAGTTATATAATCATATTTTAGAAATAGCATATAAAATTAAACTGCAGGATATTTTAAAAAAAATTTTGCTGAATTAAAACTGATTAGTCAAAAAAAAAAAAAAATAATAATAATAAAAACAAAAACAAACAAACAAAGAAACAAAACAAAACAAAAACACTTACCTGGCACGTATAAAAGTGTTCAGGGTGAGGATACTTGAATCCTAGCTTCCACAGACGAAACTCTTCCCTAAGAGATCCCACTCCCCCTGCCTCCTCCATGTTACGTGTCCTGCACGCTGTTCAGTGAGGGGCTTAAAGTGTCACCGTAACCTACAGGTGCGTATGAAACACGTGGTTTTCATAATAAATACCTGCATGGTTCCTTATCAAACTGTTATCGCGTTGCGATTCCTCGCCTCAGTTTTACGCTCCACCTTCATAGTTTAATTTTACCTCTTGATCCGCCTACCAGATAGGAAACACAGTGCATAGGAACTGGGCCATCTAACTTGAGAATAAATCAGTACAACTGGCGGTACGTTCGTTCATAAATCAACACATGTTCTGAAGTCTGTGAGACTAATTTGTGCGCCTTCCACAAACATGATGGATATGAGCAGTGTTCAAAATTGAATTAATTATTTTTACGAAAAGTTGTTTACATTACCTCAATGAGGGGCAGATTATTTTACTTTTTATTTTTGATAAATTGATAACACTACCAAATTTATTGTAGAAAGGATTTAATTAACCCATTTCAAGTCTTTCCAACATTCAATTTATCCAGAGGTGGTTAATTTTTAACGCTGAGACCTAATCTCTCAAACATGCTGCATTTTAAGTTAGAATAAAAAAAAGCCGTTAATTGTTTTCTTTATAATATAAAACAAAAATATTTCTTTATAATATAAATCTGAAATAAGCCGGTGTTACATGAACATATTACTGTTTATGATTTGTTAGGGGGAAAATGCTTTGTGATAAACCTCTTATATCCATATACCTGACAATAAATTAGATTATATCCATATACCTGAGAATAAATTAGATTATCTGCAATACATGTGTATACCTAGAATTTTAATGTAAACTGAAACTGAATTTGTATTTGATGTCATGAATATCATTAAAAGATTTTCCACTGTTTCAACTCTATATTTTGAACATGCAGTATTCAAATTTTGAATATTAACTAAATGTCTACATTTAGGTACTTCATCGTGTGTGAGAGAGTAAAAGTGTGTGTTTAGGGGTGCAGGGAGGGGGGGGGCGCAAACTCAACTTCTCGGGCCTTTCCGACAAGCGGAAAAACAACCTCCGAGGGAAAGACCCGAAATGATGCAATCGCGGGGGGGGGGGGGGGGGGGTTAAGGATATAGTCAAAGACTGAAAGTCCGAAAGAAGCAATTTTAGTTAGACAACATATCTTTTACCAATATTAACAGTCAAACTTCGTCCTTATTGATAAATTTCCGTGTTAGTATTACGAAAAATTGTTGCACAACGTGTAAAAATAAACTAAACTTGCAAAAATTCGGGACGGTTTTCACTGTCGAAAAAAAATCCGCGTTTTTAACGTTTACAATATCGTTGTATTATGACGTCACAATGCTGAATACGTCAAGCCGCTGGATTCGGTTGTTATTTTACCACAGTGATAGACGCGTTTACGAGTAGGGAAGGCTACTTTTAGAACTTTAATGAATAATTCTTTACATGTATTGAAATTAGCGAAACGATGGAAACCGAGTCGATGTTAGAAAAGATTGTCGGTAGTGAAGTTATTGGCCTGTTAAAGTGCAACATTTGTTGGGATATTTTTACAGATCCGACCATTCTACCGTGTGGACATACATTCTGCATGGGGTAAAGTAGTATTTTATTTTATCTATGATCTAGCATTTCTGTTTTTTTTTTATCATTCTCATTAAAATAGAGGCATGGATTCCAAGAGAAAATGATACATGAGTGGAATTGGTGAATTTGACAACCCCCTCCATTTTAATTGCGGTTATCAATCTAACGAACATTTACAATTTCAGAGAATAACTCGCATACCAGAGTATCTTTATGAGTGCAATATACCATGGAACATATGGTATATAATTAGGACATAAAGATTTTCCCATTTGATATTTGCTGTCTTAATGCTAAGTTAATGTATAGCGGTCGCGAACTGGGTTTACCGACGATATGTAAGCTATGAACGCAAGAGTCCTGCTGTTAAATTATGGCCACTTAAATATAGCGCATTGCAATATGAAGATCTGGCATTAATTTTTTCAAAGGAAAATTCCGAGTAAAACTGTAATGATAATCACATTATTTAAAAGAAGAATGAAAGTTAATTTATATTTTTACAGATGTTTGAATGAGATAGGTCGACATCGGTTGAAAAATACCAAAGTGGCAGTTACCTGTGACATCACAATCCTGTGTCCAAACTGTCGTCATGGCGTTCTTCTCGATGACGTCAACAACCTAAAGAATGGTGTTCGATTAAACTACGCTTTGAGTTCCATTAAGGATACACTGACAAATTTTCAGTCTGTGCCAAAAGTAAGTTTATAAGAACAAGACATTTATTTTTAGGTAATGTATTTCATTTATTGTGTTACAAATTGTATATGTATTACACGCAAGTAACGAGCATATTTTCAAAGGACATGTAATTGAAATTCCTATTTATACTGCACATATTGGAATAAGTACTAGTATACAAACTTTGACATCACCATATATATTCTTAATTGTATGGGAAATAAAGCCAGTAACTAAGCATAAACTATTATTTTGCATCGGGAAAGATTTGTATACATGTACGTCACGTCCCTCTTTTCGAAAAGTTATATTTCAGAGAAAAACTACACTATTACAAGGCGAGCCCCCCTCTCTTCTTTCCCTTTGCAGATATTGATTCAATTTATTATAGAATAATTTATTTGCAATACACATGTATTACCAAAAAAACTCTGAGAATCTTCAACAGTTTAGCATGTATACGGAATCTAAATTAATATGTGTCTGTATTTCCTCAGGTTGACGCCGCAACCAATACCGATACCGAGGCAGTGTTGGACGAAAAGCTGAAAAACATCGAACAAAATATGAATACGGCCTTTTACGAACTAAAGAAAAGGGGCAACGTTATAAACAGCGCTTATGCACAAATAGCAAAAATCAGAGAATGCCAAAATTTAAAGCCCGGGGTCTTTCAAGAAAACAACGAGTTAAACAATTGCACTTTGAAGACTAAACGCACAAATGATCAAGTATTTGATGTCTTGAAAAGCAAACTGAATGTCAATCAACCCGAATTTGTTCCACGTAGCTATTCCCGTCCTAAACAAAGCGGTTACCATCAAGGGAGAAGGAATCAGTATTATGAGCGACGGTCATGGAATTCTACTTCCGGTTTGATTCCACAATATCATAGAGTTCACCCCGCATTTGACCCTGCCATTGTTTCCGTCTATGGTCCTGCGCAGTAAAACAACCAAAAACATTACTTTTGATATCAATGTTTTTATTTTTAGAAAGCGTTGACCTATTTATTTTGTATATGAGAACATTGACGACGCCATTTTGTATTTTTATACCTGGCTTTTTCCAGAAACTTTTACATCATACTTATATGCTCTTACTGCATGTAGTTTAGAAATTTTTAAAAAAAATTCAATAAAGGCAAAACATTTAACAGTGGGACGGACAACTTCGGAATGGACATTTTTCCGAACTTGCGCACCCTTTTCCTTTAAAGCTATCATCTTACGGTTTTTTTTAAATGGTGGGGTTTTTATTATCAAATTGATTTATGAAAAAAAAAATTCAACATTTTCTGCTAGTTTTTGAGATATTTGAGTTCAAAAACAAAAATCCCATGGGGAAACATGAACTTAAAAATACCCCATAAAAAACCCCACAAAAACCCCATGGGGTTTATTTTTCACCCCATGGGGGAAATAACCCCACGAAAATCAATGTAGGTTTTTTAAACCCATATGTTGCTTATATTGTCATATGGGGTTTTTTCTCCCACGTCTCTTTATCATGGGGTTTTAAATCCCATGTATTAATATATTTACTGTAAGATAATTCCTAAAAACTTGGGGTTTTTTCTTAGACTAATGGATCATTAGTATCTTCTCTGTTTCTCATTTTATAAAAGTGGATAGTTATAACAAATATCTATTATTTTTCAAATTTTCAAGTATTCATTCTTCAAATTTTTGCTTATGTAAAAGAAGATTTATATGAAAACAGGTTTCTAAGGCAGTTGCCTCCCAAAATGAAACATTCATCATAAAACTCTTCACAGATTATTTGATCGATGACCATTTATCTGAATATTTAAAAAAATGAAACAAGAAAATTTAATACCAACACAATAGCAACCAATTCACAGTGTCCAAAGAGGGTCTCTTTCCTTAACTAATGTATATTTATATATAATGTTAGGTTTATATGATGTCTAGTTTGTGGATTTTTTTTAAATCTCCATTCCCCTTGCATTCACCACTAATAAGATTGGATTTATTTAATTCATGTGCAATATATCTACATATTTAATTAATGGAACTCAATTCAGTTATATATAATCACAAAGTACAACTATTAAAATCTTTTGATTCACCCAAATATTTAAAAATAAAATATTTATGCCTCTTGGATCCACCACTTATCAGTTTAGATCATGACCACACATGACATATAATCTTTATGCTTAAAATCAATCAGCCATATCAAGGATATTAATGACTATGGCATAGTCATTAATATCCTTGATACACCACAAATATTTCTTTAAAAAATGAATATCCACTCCCCATGGATCCACCACTAATAAGTTAAGTTCTTGATCACACATGACATGTAAGATTAAAGTTTGAAATAAATTAGCCATTATCATTATTATCCTTTTACCCACCACAAATATATAAAAATAATATCCGCTCCCCTTAGATCCACCACTTTTAAATTAAGATCATGTTCACACCTGATATAAAAGCTAAATGTTTGAAATAAATTAGCCATAATCATAAATCATTAATATCCTTTGATCATTCACAAATATTAAAAAAGATAATATCCACCCCCCTTGGATCCACCACTTATGAGTTTTGATCTTGATCATGACATATAAGTTTAATGTTTGAAATCAATTAGCCGGAATCAGTAATGTCCTTTTACCCATCACAAATATTTAAAAATAATATCCACTTGCCTTGGATCAACCACTTTAAAATGAAGATCACGAGCTAAATGTTTAAAATAAATTAGACATGATCACAATTCATTAATAACCTTTGATCAAACACAAATAATTAAAAAAGATAAATATCCACTCCCCTTGGATCCACCACTTATAAGTTTAGATCTTGATCACACATGACATATAAGCTATATGTTTGAAATCAATTAACCATAATCATTATCATCCTTTGACCTATTACAAATATCTATCTACTCCCTTTACATCCACCACAACTCTTATGGCTATCAAAACAATTAATATCCACTTGCCTTGGATCCACCACTTCTTAGTTAAGATCATGATCACACACAGAAATATTAACTAAACGTTGAAATAAATTTGCAAAAATCATTAGTATCCTTTGATCCACCACAAGTATTTAAATATTAACTCCCCTTGGATCCACCGCTCATAAATTTAGACTATAATACATGACTTATAAGCTAAATGTTTGAAATCAATTAGCCATAATCATAATTAAAAAAGATGAGACAAATATCTCATGTCGCTTTGTCTTAGGTAAATGAGAAAAGTAATAAACGAACAAAAATATTACAACATACAGTATTCCCTTAGATCCACCAACATGTCTTTAGATATTGATCAGCAATCTGATTTATTCTTCTTTTTTATCATTAGGTTAGGTATCTTTATTATTTTTATGAATGAATGAATATTATGAAAAATGAAATTAATTGCATCTCTATGCTACTCTGTCTGAATAAAAAAAAAAGATGAAATAACCACTTAATATCAGCCAAAAAAGCAGGTACAATGAATATGATTAAATAAGAACATATACATTGTATACATGTACCACGCCTTTACGGTACCTTATTTACTACTAGTAATTTTTTTAAGTTTATACCTGTCATCAACCAGCTCGACTGTTAAATCTACATTGGATAACGAATCAATTTAGGCTTTACATAGATCATGTACATTATAATTATTAGTAATACATAATTGGAATTCATCGAAAATTCTTTGGTTTCTAATTAGAAAAAAAGAAGTTCTGAAATTATTAAAACTTAATTTTCATCCTGCAAGGTGCAGTCAGGCAATATTGATCTCATTCTGACAATATAACTTTTTTTCATTGAAATAGATCTACATGTATGTCAAACATGATATTTCTTTTTCTTATGATACTTAAACTTTCTAACTATAAACTAAATTATTGTAAGAAGACGTTTATTTTTACAGAAAGCATCTATATGCATTATCAGGTCAAGGTCAGTCAATCCCTTTTGATGAGTTCTTTTGATTTTTGTCCCCCACCTTAGCGAATAAGAGAGGACATTAAATCTTATTCATCTGTCATCTGTTAAATGGTCAGCTTATCAATGTCACAAAAACTTAAACTTTGGTCATATCTTTTGAATGAAATGAGATAGGGCTTTCAACATGTTCAAATTATACATGTATTACCTGTGCGAATTATTCCTTTCTTAATACAGATTACACTATCATGATTTTTTACCATTATATCTTGACCTTGAAGTATGACATACCTTTCATAAATATTAATTAATTCTTCCTTATGACTTTGATTTAGAAGAGATAGATTTTTCATATGTCTGTTGCAAGATATTTCTGAGCATGCTATGATTTCTGACCCCTTGACCACTGTTGACCTTTATTCATGTTTGACCTAATTAGAAAAAAAAACTTTGGAGCTACAGTAACTCTTCAATAAGGTATTTCCATACATGTCGTATGATTGGTACTTTGTTTTCAAAGTGATAATTTTTGGTTCACAGTTTTTTAAAAGGAAAATAGAAATTTCACATCTATATCACTGCAGTTGTTAAGATCCACCCTTGTGAGTACCCCATAAAAGTACATGCAGGGATTAATTATTGAACTCATTTGCACAGACCTAAATGTTATAGAATCCATAAATAAACTGAACTTGAACTTGATTAACCTTAGACAGGCACAATGTGACATACCCTACTGATACATGGGACACCCTGACAGATATTCCTCCTCCCTAAATTGACTGTTGAGTAAGACTAAGAAAACTAATAAAAGTTATATTAATTTTTGACCATGTATATTCCTCTAATATCTATCATATAGAGCTTGATTCCGTTTTGCAAGAAATAACCCCCAAATTCATAGCATGCTAATACTTACATCACTGACATGTAAACAAAACTAATTCCTTCAGACACTGACTGACAGTAGAATTCCAATTGGACATTTTGTGATGTTAATGGAATAATTCACACACGCCAAATCAATCAGACTGATTTAAATACTTGCGTGAATTAATCCTTGTTAAAATAAAGTTCTTAATTCCATCATTAGGCCTGTACATCCAGACAGGTGGTCTTCTTCCTTTCCGCTCTTCTGTAGTGTGACTAAAATGGGTAGCGAAACCCGGGCCGGGCCGGCCGGGAATTTCGATGACAATAATGAGATGAATACACATTATTTCTTCATGAAATTTACGGACATAGTTTATTACTGTAAGATTTGCCTTCGCTGACAGTTTTGAATTAAAATGTTATGTTTATCCATCATTATCGCCGATTGTCCTTTTCAAGGTGACTAAAATGGGTAGCGGGCCCGGTTTACTCATTTTAGCGATTTACACTTAATTAATTTCGGTAATTATATTTACAATTATTTCCGTTAGATCTTTGTAATTCAACTTAAACTATTTAAAACATCTTATATTTGTTGTAATATATCCCGATTATTAATTAAGCGAAGCGTTTACTAAAGTGCCGAATACATGATGACCCACCTGAAGTAGATCTTTACATTCATTCATTCATTCATTCATTCATTCATTCATTCATTCATTCATTCATTTATTTATTTATTTATTTATTTATTTATTTATTTATTTATTTATTTATTTATCAACACATGATTAATCCACCGTTACAAGCATATTACATGTAAATATTAGGCCTAATATGTACGATCGCGTAAAGCGTCCCTTGCTCGGCCCCTTTATCAAGCACATGATATGCAATCGAGATTTTTTGTTCACACCCGTTTATGTCTCAAAAATAGTATACCCCTTACTCTTCTCGGTCTGTTGTAAAAAAAAAAAAAAATTGTATTTTTTATACGAGGATAATGGACTCTCCGGTCAATCTTCGGACTTGTTTGATTGTAAATGCATGATAGGAATATCAAAGTCTAAATCATTAAACAAAAGTTAAATTCTTACGACCCACCCCACCCCCATTAATCTTTATTTTATAAATTTTATTCTATATCAATAATATTTTATCCCATATTACAAATGCATGGAAATCGCGTATTTATGGTACTAGGTATGGGGGAGGGGGGTCACATGTATGCAATCATTTTTTAATATTATATAACTTTGTGAAATCCGATAATCTGATTGGTCAATACGAAGTACTTATTTTTTAATAACGACCGCTGAAAGCGAATAATGACTCGCACGAGCTGCCTCGTTTTCACTTTCGCTTTAGACAAACATGGAAGTTCGCAAGTTGTAGATGAGGAAAATTTAAAACATATAGTGCAGAACTCTGAGACTGATAATACAAAACAATTACTAGGATATTTGTGAATATTTTTCGGGAATAATACGCACACACCATTTCATGATTGAGTTCGACATTTCAACTCGGCAAGCGGAGTTTTAACGCTGTTTACGCGATTACGAAGACTAAAGAAAATATAGACAAGCATGCCATGTAAGATTGTATCTGTTCTTAGAAGACATAGGATATCTATTTTGTCAGTGCATTTCGTATGCAAGTGTAAACGAGAGCGATTTTCAATCTGGGGGAGGGGTTACTCTGTGTCGTGGTTATTCGGAGATAGATATCTTGTGTCATTATTATGATATGGGAAAATTTATTGCAGAAACAATTTCCTCTGAGTAATATTCAATGAATTCTGAAACATTTACATTCAACTTATTTATGGTTAATACTATCTCTGTAAATAATAGGATGATATACATTGCACTAATAAATTTGGGAAATTATTATTTATATAATATAATAAATATATATATAATAAATATAATATAAATATAGCGCCCTCGGTCGATATACTACATGTATCTGAGGTCAATATCTGTCATCCTGGGTCATTATAAATGCATATTGACCTACATTGAGTCCATATTTGTATAATAACTTCAGCGCGTAGAGCATGGTCAAACCACTCTGTACACACTATATAGAAAATATATTGTAAGATTCACCCTCAGGGCTGTATTCCGAGGGGTACATTGTAACCCAGACGGACATCACACGTGTATATATACAAGGATTCGGTTCCACACCTAAGTAGTGACACCTGTCATTTCCTGTTTATATTGCATAATAGTCGTCTAGTCCCATCTGAGAGCAGTCTACATGTACTTTCAAGAATGTTATAATTTCTGGTTTTAAAATAATGGTTCAACATTTCTATCTCAACCTAGGAGTAATACAAAAGATTGTACGCTTTTTTTTAATTCAAAGTTTTTAATATTGTTCTTTCTAGGATCTGATTTTGATGGAATTTAATCATATTTCACATCTTTTTTTTTTTTTTCTATCGGGTTTTCAAACTCTGGACATGTAAAGTTATTTATTAAAAGTGTCAGTTTGTTCAGCATTAAAAATGTTAGTTTGTTCAGAAGTTAAACGCAACTGGATTATATAGATCTGGGGTGTGTAGATATTGGTTTCTCGGAAGCTAGCAAAAGGGGGTGGGTAGGTTTAACTCCAGACTCTAGTTGCTGTATTATTATTATTCAAACATAATGTAAGATTATGAAAATAGATAAGACCAACAAGGTTGAGGAAATTTCCGTTGAATCCAACTCGGATTAAAAATAAGAAACAAATTCACGTTCCGTTTATTTTAAGACACCCCTGCGCAAAAATATGAATGGTTCCGTCCAAACCTATTTAGCGTTTCGATGTCATCATGGTCAATATCTTTTGTAACGTTTACGAAAAAATTAAAGGCTGTATTAATCAATAAATTAATGATTAATAAAATAATAGTTTTAATTCTTCCTTTCAAAATGTCTCATATCCTATATCTACTAATCTAGTCTTCTTACTACTGAGGACAATATAAGTTTGAAAGGCAATTAATGTTATTTTCATGTTACACTTCTGTCTACAGTCTCTCAAATTACAGATAATATTCGAAATAGAAACAAAAATTGGTACATGTATAAGATGTAAAGCATATGTTCACATTTACAATTAATTTCACACAACTGCATGACATAAACACGTGCCTTACTATATATTGCAAGTTAACAAGACAAAACAAAACAGTCGCGATTTGCTGAAATACTGTAGTCAGGTTAATTAAGTAGAGGGATGCAGCCATCTTACACGTATTTAAGTGATTTTTACTACATATATATTTAAATCTAAAGAACTGCACAACCTTAACCATGTACATCAACACCAATTATAGAGTATTAACGGAAACCTTAAACAAAATTTCCTTATACATTTCATCGTTATTTGGTAACAACCCCCCCCCCCAAAAAAAAATCAAAGGCCTGATTATTTCAGAATGCTTTATACTTAACATGCTTAACCTATTCCAAACTTCCCCTCAAGTGTTGATATACAACTACATGTAACAGAATTTTTTGTTAAATTGTTTTACACCCCCCTCTCTCTCTCTGCATGGTTTTTTTTATTCCACTTATCCTGTCAACAACTAAAATTGAAATTTTCTAGGGGAAAAAAATAATAAAAAAATGAAAAAATATATTAAAAAAAAAAAAACTGCAAGTGCAATAATTTTATACAGAGGAGAGAGAGAGAGAGAGAGAGAGAGAGAGGAAGCCATGTATTATTTAATGACCACTGAGTACCTAATTATTAAATTATGATGATTTTAATTGGAGTATTGAATCATGAAAAACAGTCTTAATTAAAACCCTTTGATTAGTGTTGTCATAAAAGGGATGAATTGCAGATTGATTTTCAATTTATTAATTCTGAAAATCTGTATAAATTTGTAAAAGATCAATTAAATTGAAATCAGTGAATTATCCCTATTTCACACCTTTGAAAATATATTGGAGAATTTTGCCCGAAGGAATGTTCTCACACCTTTCAGAGTTTCAGTCTATATGATGATATACCCGGTATATACATATATTCAAGAATTCATTTCCACACAGACTGATCATTACACGAACCATTTCCTGTTTACTATATCCCTTTGTGTATACATACAGTACAGGCAACGCGGATCCCGTATTTCCCGCGTCCCCGCCGCGGTATAATCACAACGCGGTATTTGGCCAGGTAGACAGGTAAACCGCGTTCCCTCCGCGGGAAATTCATCACTTACCTGTCCCCGCCGCGGTTAAATCATCGATCAATTACTGACAATTAGTATCGTAAACAAACGGGAGTTATCTCCCCGAATTGTAATTTGCGAATTTTCCCTGTAACAAAAAAAAAAAAAAAAACAAAACAAAACAAAACAAAACAAACAAAAAAACCCGTGTATTTATTAATAAATTTTGCTATGAATAGAATTTAAACTAAGAAAAAATAAGTTTATTTTTGTTTCTAAAATTACATATCAATCTTTGAAATTGAATAGAAAATTTTATTAAATTGTTACGTCTTTGCAATTTGTTAATTATTTTGTGTTATTAAGAATCTATCAAGAAAAAAAATTAAATACTAGAAATTTTAATTAGTTTTTTTTTTTTTTAATCTTCATATTATATGCAAACTGTAATAAATGTTGAACTCGGACTGTTTAAGTTTCGATGAACGATTTTCAGCATTCATTTGAAAAAAAAAGATGTACATCTTTTAAAAAATGTACATCTTCATATTGTTTATTAATTAATTTCGATTTATTGTATATAAAATGTACAGGCTTTTTCTTAAAGTGTCAAATTACCGGAAAACATCCGATGACAAGCATTTGCAGTTACATGTAGTGGGCACGTGAACTTAAATTTTCTTTATCCAAGATATCAAGAACAAGTTCTATTCTTCTTTATTTCTCATCGTTTATGTTCTGTTCCCAAATTAAGTTAATTTAATTAGTTAATTTTCGTTAATGTATTTCCCTCTTTTATATAAATGTGCAGGCATTTTTCTCAAATTGTCAAATGACCGGAAAGCATTCGATGACGAGAGTTAACTTTGAGCACGTGAAATTTATACAAGAGATCAAGAAAAAATATCGTTTTTCACCTTCACATTAACATGTTTTACTTTTTAATACAATGTCTTTCTTTTTAATTTTAATATTTCTCGATTTTCGTGTTCAATAGATAAGATAGGATGTGCAGGTGTAATGATAAACTTCACAGACGAAATTATAGTTTATATTAATAAATATTCAATGCAAAAATTCATATATTTTTGTTTTCTTTGACAAATTCTGTTTCTTTGTGTATTAAGTATTAGCCGCGATCATTTCCTGTGTATAGGGATTAGCAGTGCCTGAGCAGGAAACGATATGCCCTGGGGGTTTCACACCTGTCTTATAGTATACCTTGGGTAACGCTTGCTGGATGTGCACGTCGTTGTCTAGCCATTCAACAACACATTTGATTCATTGTTTCATTATCATTTCATCGATATCATTTTCAGAATCGATATTAGCCTTGGAATTTGTGTCAAATTATTGTAGCTTTTTTTTAAACGGAGTGTATAAAAAGAATAAAAGTAAAAAAAAAAACTTTTAAAACAAATTAATGAAGTATTTGATATCAATTAAATCAAATAATGATCCATTACTATGTTATTTCGTGTCTGTTTATATCTGTACCAGTTAGAAGATTGAAAGAGAGAGAGAGAGAGAGGAGATAGAGAGAAGAAAAATATCACAATATTAAGGCACGTGCATGATCGTTTTTCCTCCTTTTTGATCAGTATATCAATTTCTTAAGTCTAGCGAATAAAACTACCGCTGATTTATCAGTTTACTGACCATTTGTTGAATTTGTCTAAGTTTTATTGTTATTTATCGAGAGACTTGTTTATGATCCACTTTCTTCTTTCGTTTAGCATATGTACATGACATGTAATTTGAATTACTTCCCTTTTTGTCGCCAGATTACAACGACAGATTTTGGTGGTAAAATAAAATGTATTTTTGCTATAAAATTTGATTAAGAAAAACACAGTATATTAAAATTGTCGAATTCTTGAAAATATTTATTTGAAACAAAAAATTTAAAAAGGATTCTGTCTGCAACAAAAACATTCTTTATTTCTTGCATTTCAATTCATGAGCTACACATGAAAAAAAAAAACGGCTTCGTTTTACAATGTCGTAGCAAAACGCATACAGGTAATACACTCAGGTAACATCCTGTGTATATAGGTAGTATGTACACTAGACAGCGTCGTTCCCTCGGGGCTTCTCATCCGCTTCGAGTAAGCTCCACTCCACACCAAACTTACCTGAGGAAAACCGAACGGTTACACAGAAAACTTGAAGCATGGCAACTTGCTGATTAAAATAAGTTAATTTCTGTGTTGTGTGTTCAGATATTTTAAGGGCCCATATTTGTGTTTGTGTTTTATTTGAACCGGAGAAATCTGAAATTTGTTTATGTTCATAAACATCATAAACATTTTAGTAATTTTCGAAAAGAGCAGAAAATAGAAATACATTCAAATACTAGCTATGCTATTATTGATATTCTGAATAGAAATACCTGTGATTACTTTATTAACAAGACCCCCCACCTCCCCCCCCCAAAAAGGTCGATATTTAGTTCATAGTGTTACAGTGTAGCGCATAATAATGGAGCAACGGTATTCCTACACTTACGCGTGTTTTGTTAAAATTTAATTGTAGTTATGTATCACTATCTATCATCGTTTTTCATGCTATTATTTATAACAGACATGTATACAGAAGTAACGGTACTTTTCTAAATGAAACCAAATGACTGATATAATCTCGCAGATAAATAAACACATAGCTACATGTAACTGCAACTGCACGGGCTAATTACGAACAGCGGATTACAGTGCATATAAAGAGAAGCGATATCATAACATTCTTTAAATTTTAATTATACCTTTTTAGCAATTTGAAGATCATTTGGGGTGGCATTACTGATTTTGAAAATAAACTTTAAGTTAATATATTCGATAAATTATTCGACTTTATTTCATCCTATACTGTACATGTATTACTGTTAACAGACGTTATTGAGAATTAATTAATTTTGAGTGACCATTGGTAAAAAAAAAAAAAAAGAAAGATGTTTTTTATTAAACAATTTGATAAAACTTAAAAATGAATTTTTAAAGAATCCATGTAATGGTATAAATCTATTAATATTAATGTGGTCGTAATCCCCCCCCCCCTCATTTCGACACGATTACAGGTAAGAACATCTAAGCTGAAGAATAACGGTAGCGGGCCCCGCCGCGGTGTAAACACGGTCTCAGGTAGCCCTATTTAAATTTAATTCCTGCGTTGTTATCCAATTCCAAGAAGGAAGGCGTACAAGGCATAGAAAATTGATTCTTTGTTCAATTAACTTACTTGGTGAATGTTATTTTGTTGTTTATGAAGTTAACAGTTCAACATATTCAGAAAAAAGTGTATCTTGACCACCAACCCCACCCTAACCCCAACCCCCAAATGAATATAAATTGGTAATCTCCATTAAACATTATCTAACATGCACATGGATGTAAAATGCATTATATACAAAATCTATTCTGTGTCCCCTCTTGGAAATAGAAAACTTAATTAATAAGATTACATTCTGATTTAAAAAAGTAAGTATATATATTAAAAAGCTTAAATTCTAGAATTTAATAATAATAGCAAGGATGAGAAAGACCGTGTAGAACATGGAGCCGGTAGCTGTGGATGCTGTGTTCGTTTTGTCCGGATCGTCATCATATGTCCCGAAAAGACGTGCAGGTCCGCCACTTCCGTCATAAATCTTGATAACCGGAACGTAAATAGTACTTCCGCTTTCTGGAATGTTATCCAGATTGGCAACATTCTCAATCCCTACCACGTTATTTTTACCCATGATCACGTGACAGGGTAATGTTCTGGACTGTCCATAATCCGTAGAGGGCGTGTCCACTCCAATAGCGTTGACCTGTCGCTTGTTTATCAGCCACGTGACAGCTTCCTCGTGCCAGCTAGGAAAATGGTATGTAGTGTCATCCTGAAGCTGCGCAGTTCCGTAGACAAGAGTATAGTTAGAGTATTTCTGAGTCCAACCCGAGTTCATTATAACTACGGCATGCCTAGGAATCTCTCCATATTTTTCTTCGTATTTCGAAAGATCGTCCGTAGAAACTCTTCAAAGACAGAAAATAATACATTAAAAATCCAGTTTCATTTCGACGTCTCGCAAAATACAATAATTGCATGCTATGTTGAAATTTTCAGTTTGAAATATCCCACCCAATGGAAATAAGTAAAAACAAGATGTGTTTGTGAAACACTGATGCCCCCTTTTGGCAACATAGCAAAGATTACACTTTTCTTACATGCAAATTTTATTAATTGGTACCAAAAGTATGGTATTCTCACTGGAAAACAATTGCCAATGTTTAAGTTTTTTCAATAAATACAATAATCTCCAAGGTCAATGTCAAAAGGTCAAGGTAAACGGTATCCAATGAAAGGTGTTGCCACATAAAATACTTTTGTAGGGTATGGAAGCCCTAAACGTTCAGAAGTTATGGCCGAGCTTAATCTTTATTTTAAATGTAGGTCAAACTTGAGGGTCAAAGTCAAAGGGTCAAAGTTCTTGTTATCAAATGAAAGGTCATGTCACAAGGATTAAATATGTTTACTAAAAGCCCAACCCTTTAAAAATCTGGTCAAGGTTTGCTTTTTTAAAGTAAGTCAAACTCAAAGGTCAAGGTCAAAGGTCAAAGATCTTACTATTCGATGAAGGGTCTTTTCACAAGAATTACATATATGAAATGTGAAAGCCCTATCCCTTACCGTTCAAAAGTTATGGCCAAGGTTAAAAGTTTTTTCACAAGAACGGAAATCTACAAGATCAAGGTCAAAAGGTCAAGGATATTGGTATCCAATGAAAGGTCTTTCCAAAAAAAAAAATAAATATTCGAACTATAAATGTCCTGGTATCTACTGTTCAAAAGATATGGCCAAAGTAAAAAATTAAAATTTTTCATGTAAAAGTGGGTCAAACTCCAAGGTCAACAGACAGACAGAGAGACAGAGACAGAGAGACGGACGTACACGACAAAAGCTATATACCCCCGAAACTTCGTTTACGGGGGAATAAAAAACCACGTCATTTGAAAGTGCCAATTAAAACGGTCTTTAAAACCATGCAATATTTGTGTGATACCTTGTGTATTTTTAATTCTGACATGTTCCTTATACATAAAAATTCAACCTAGAATAAATCATTTGTACGGAAATTTTAATGCTTCAGCACTTGCATTCTGGAAAAATACATTATAACCTATGGTGTCCGGATAGGGCCAATTGCAAAAGCTCAACAGCGCGTTCAAAAAAAAACAAAAAAAAAACACGCCGTCTCTCTTGCACACAACGCGCTGTCAAGGTGACACAATTTCGCACAACACGCTGTCGCGCCAACACACAACCCGCTGTCACGCTAACACGAGTTCACACAACACGCCGACGCGCTAACACACAATGCATATTTTCAAAGTAATGTCAAGCTGAGTAATACGTTTTTGACGAAACTCATTGTGACGTAGGCAAGTTAATATGTTAAACAAAAAGGATTAAATATTTTACCCAAATAAATACATTTTACAACTCAAATTAAAATTTTGCAACCTTCTAAAGAAAACAAGATTTGTCCGTGAAACACTGAAGCCCCCGTATGGCCATCGTCTCAAGCCACGGTCCGGAGTCCGCATATAGTACATTTTGGCCGTGGTTTGCGACAATGCCGTATGGCAGTTTATGGCGAAGATTGAATTCTCTTAAATGCACGTCAAACTCCAAAGGTCAAGGTCAAAAGGTTAAAAGTGTTGGTACCCAAAGGAAGAACTTGTTGTAAGAAATACACCTGTGAAATATGAAAGCTCTGGTTTTAACTGTTCCAAAATTATGACCAAGGTTAAAGTTTCTAAAAAGTGAGTCAACCTCTTAGGTCAAGAGGTTAGTAATATTTATACTTAGCTGAAAGATCTCGTAAAAATAAATACACATGTGAAGTGTGAAAGCCCTAGCTTCAACTGTTCAAAAGCTACACAGGTACGATAAGGCTTCCCAGAGAATAATGCAGTGTACTCTGTGCATGTACTTCTCTGAACTACAAATGTATGACGTCATAAATGAAAATGAGGACAAGTCAATGCATACTTGAGCTGTAAAGATGGGGAGAGTGTCATAAACTTTACACCTTATTTCAATCTGCATATAAAGATGCAAAATGCTAATTTAAAATAAACATGTTTCAATCATTTTTATCAAATTATGTAATATATACGAATAATTTAGATAACTTTGCTTTATTATTTTTGTTTAAAAGTCAGCATGTTCAAAATATGTACGAAAATAAAATTATACGTTTGACATTTACCCTTTTTTATACCCGTGGATAGAGGCAAAATTCATAATATGTGTATTAAACAGCCTGGTGGAGGTCATTAATAAGGATATATTTAATATCTGTAAGAGGAGGTTCCCCTCTAACTGAATCTTGCTTGGGAAATATGTATGATGACCTTGTTTTAAAACAGATGACGATTTTTAGCGGAACATATTCTCAGATTTGTCGGTAAGTTGAAGTTAGTGTGAAATATTTTGTAACAGAGTAATTGTACCCGATATAACTTTTCCCAAGCACATTTAGGGTTCACAAGGATGCATCGAGTATATTTATGTAACAAAAAGTTAATAATAATCCTGTTAATCACCTGCGATGAAGCGATTTATGTGAAACACTTCAAAAAGAAAGAAATGACCATCACGTGATCAACGAGGTCATGTGATATCATAATAAATATGTTTATATATAGCCAAGAGAACTCTCTATATGAATTGGACGTACTTAAGAACATAACTTAAAAAAACCCCTCAAAATCAACTTTCCAGTGCAGTGTTTTTTAAATGCATTTAAAGCTCCAGGAAGCCTTAACATTACTGCGTATGGCAAAGGTTAAAGTGAGATATGAGATATTTTTGTAGAAGTAGGTCAAAATCCAAGGTCAAGAGATCATACTTGGTGGTACTAAAAGAAAGTTCTTTTTACAAGTAAAACACATGTGAAATATGAAAGCCATAGCCACACCCACACAATAGTTATGGGCTATGTTAATGTTGACAACAGGCAGATAGATAGACAGACAGACAGACAGACAGGACAAAACAATATACCCCTAGGATCTTTCGAATCACGGGTATAAAATGGTTTTCGTGAAGGCTGGGTCTTAAGTTTTTGTTTTCCAGCTTCAGAGACTACCAGACTGGAGAAAATGATTGTACGAATTTTACATCGTTTAAGTGGACTATTTAAAGTAGATGCAATATCGAGTTAGACTGTAAGTCTCGTTCTCGTCACTTCTGGTATCAGGCTTCCGGTGACATGGTCATCTCTATATAGTACTGGGCAAATTATATTGCCGACATGCCCAAACTTATGTTAAAACTTACTGGTAGTGATAATATGCACAAAGGAAACAAACTGAAAGTTATTTTCTCTTCTCAACCACGCTTGTTTGTCACCGGAAGTTACAACCTCTCGCGAAATCTCGTGTACGAGCAATCTCCTATGCAGAGTTGTCGTTCGTTCTCAGACACCTCTGCAATTGGCTCACGTAAAGATTTTTGACATAACGTATAAAAAGTAATATTTTCAGGATTGTTTCAAATTGAATTAATAGTTCTGGATTAATTTAGTTATATCTATCTAAAAAGTCAGACATAAACATATAAATTGAATTATAATGAATTAAAACAAACGCACTATTTCTCGTGTTTATCACTCTGAAATACGAGAGCCAACGACAGAGGTGAATGTATGAGCCTATGGTAGAGAGTGGTGTACGAGCTTACAGTCCCCAACTTAAACGGTATATAAATGAATGGGGTTTCAGTTTTATTAAAGAATATAATTTTAGTTATTATTTTGTTGGCTGCATGGTATTTTCTGTGGAGTACGAAATATTTCCAAGACCGACCTTGTGTAAATTCGGACTGACGTTGGTTCCCTTTTCCCTTTTGTATATATTATATAGTGATTACGTAAAATCAAACATAATACGTTACCGGCCCCTGTGATAAATAAAGGTTACTCTAATGTCATAAACTTTTGACATAATTTTGTTACGACGACTGACGTCCGATCGTAAAGGGTCGACCAGCATTTAATGGATTACATCCGTTGAGTTTAGAAAATAAAGCATTTCACGTATTAAAAATCATAGTCAAGTATGAATGTCACAAATGTAAATATTTGTAATACATGGAAGGTATCATTTTAAATTAGGATAATATGAATCTCGTGACCAACCCGTATTCATATCCCGATATATGTTTTAAAATTATACTTTATTTCTTTAATATGTACAGGGTGAAATTATATTTTTATCCCTTTGATTCTATCATGAGTGCTATATGTACATGAATAATTATATGAAGAAAGTTACAGTTGTAACTACTAGTATGTTTCACCTGTAATCCGGATTGCTCTCGACCTTGGCTTTAACATTTATTATAACTCCAGGTCCGTATAATTTTTCAATCGGGATCTGATGCGCCTTCCAGGAGCCCTGGAAAAGATGAGCCGGAGCGTCTACATGAGTGCCCATGTGCTCTGGCATTGCGAAGTGATTGCTTTCTAGCCTAAAAAAATATAGACTTTTTGTAAAACTATGCTTCATTTTATAAGTATGGATATAATAAAATTATACATGTAGAGCTTAAAACTGAGACCACATCATAATTTTTCGCTATATTCAGTAAGATATTCTCACTAACTCTTTAAAGACGTACAGTCCATAATCAAAATATTAGTCCACCCGTAGCTACAATAATGTAGTCCTCTCCTATTTGATTTAATCTGATGTTTTCTTTAGAGGGCCACAATTTCACAGCATCTCCGTAATGGTGCAAACATTTTTTTTAAATACGAATGACTGCAGGCAAAATTAATTATTTTACATTCAATTTCAACTTACTACGAATAAGACGCAATGTTTATTCACTGGCCACAACATAGTCCGTTAAAAAGACCATGTAAAACAAATTTGCGTGTTTACCAGTCGCTCTACTAAGCAGCCATGACAGTTCACGCGTGATGTACCGGTAAGTTGAGACGTTCACATGAAATTATGAACAACTTCACAGAGCAAATGTTGGTGTTTATATTTGAATATTTACATTTGCTTTGTTTTACTAGTATGACAACAGTGAAATTGATTTGAAAACCATTTTTGTGTATATTCACGCGTAAAAATATACACGGAGAAACGTGCGCTAACGTGACGTCACAATGAGGCTACAGCGACGTTAGAAATGCATCAAAATAGGATGGCGAGAAATTCAAATATTGAGTTTATTATTGATGCTTTAACTCTTTACAACTTACTGAACTGTTATGCAACATACACTTAATGTTCACGTCATAGAAATAGAAATTTACCATTTCCCCGCAAGCACCTTATAGGGTGGTACACGTTTCTCTAAAGTTTAGTGTAAATGATATCATCACGTAATATTTTACTACAAATATAACTTTTCTTATTTTATGAGATTTTTGCAAGTATAAAATAGAAGGAAATTGCCATTAAATTTAGGATAAAATGAACATTTAAAAGTGCGTGAAAATGCGTGATTGCGGGGAAACGGTATTTGCGTGATTTTGCGCTAGAAATAGGAAATGGTATATGCGTTAAAATGTGTGACTGCGGGGAAGGGGGTTAAGGCATGGAAAATGTAAATATAAGGAATGTTTTTAAGTTTAGTGTGAATTATTGATGTGTGAATCACGTAGCGCGCTTCATGAAATATGCCTACGTGACAAGTCTGTGTGATTCACACACCAATAACTCACACAAAACATAAAAACATTCCTTAATTGAATAGTATCACAAAAACATCGAAAAATAAAAATATTTCAAGTGTTTTTTTTAAAGCAAACAGCGATATTTATACTTAAAATATGGGAATTCCTAAAAGATCCGCTCCCAAAGATCTTAAATTCTCTTTGACGGTCCCAAAATAAAATCTATCAAGGTCAGTAAATATGGCGAATGAATTCAATTTGCGATGTTGACATGCACGAAAAATGATCAAAATTAGATCGTTATGAATATTTTTGGATCGATTAATATCTTATATCCCTTACTACATTTTCCATTCCAGGTAAGAAATGTTAATAAAATTGCCATTTCATAATTTGAACCGAAATCTGCGCGGGAGTGATTCACTCCCACAATTGCCCCCCCCCCCCCTCCTAAAAAAAGGAGGAGGGCTAAATAATTGCAGTTAATTCAAACAAAAATATTGATCGTCAATATTATGTATTTATTGCATGATCTTGAGGGAAAAATTAAAATCTATTCAGCCAAGAAAAACCTATTCGCCAAGGAGTATGATATGTCTTGGCTGAATATTTAATCCTGTTTTCCGAACATTCATGCAGTTAATTGTTTATTATACCGAATCAAGCAAAGGTTTTAAATGAACACAAACTGTCAAATTCGGCACGGCTCTCAAATTCACTTTCATTTTCAACGTACGTTAATAAAACCCTCTGACACATCACTAATCAGCAATTTTGTGACGTTAACTAGTCTATTATGACGTCTACTACTCTTGTTATGTGTAAATTAATTATTTAAGAAATGAAGCTTATTTCAACTAATATCATACGATATAACATAACTTGGGGCAGTTTACGCTTGATGAACCGCGAAGCGGTTCATAAAAAAACGTAAACTGCCCCAAGTTTTGTTATATCGTATAATATAAGTTGAAGTTAGCTTCATTCCTTATAATTTAATTTCAGTGCAGACAATGAGATAATTTTTCCCCCAGAATAAGGATTCACATTGATTAAACTTTAAAAGTAACGTCAAGCGGAGTAACACGTTTTTGACGTTACTCATTGTGATGTAGGCAAGTTATGTTATACAAAATGGATAAAATCTTTTATCCAATCAAATGACGTATTACAAGTAATATTAAATTATAATGAGAGAAAATAATATTTTTGCTATTGACTGGCTAGGAATAATAGACAAAGAATTTTCCCACCTTTTATGTTATATTCATTTGAAAGGAAGATGTTTAAAAAGTGACGTAATTAACCCTTCTCTAATCCAAAAACAATGTAATGTCACAACAGTATGATCGTTAAAGTCAAATACACAACTAGTAAAAATGGCCAGACTTGTACACGCCTCAAACGCAGAGATTGACCATTTTTTGGATAATAGTAAGAGCAAGAACAAATCAGATTTAATATCTGTGTCCGTGAGTATCATCTGGAACTACTTGGAAGATACAGTGACTGACATTTCCTTCGAGGATTTGGAAAGTGATTTTAACGAGAAATTGAATTCAGTACTAAGGAAATTTTATGCGAAATTCGGGAAGAGAAATGGAGAAATGTACTCAAAACTATAAATGGTTTCCACACGATACAGACTGCAGAGACATTTCCTAAAAATCAAAGGCATGGGCATTATGAATAATAAACACCAGCTAGTAACGTGTTCAAGTTTTACTAGTTTAACTTAATACAAGGAAATTTAAAGGAAAGTGAGAAACCAAACACGAGGAAATGATATCTGAAGACGGTCGGGAAAAAAGATCGGGAAAAATGTATAGCACATGAATTCTGCAAACAACACCCTACCATTATATAGTACAAAGTTTTCTTCGAACTCGAACTATTCTTTTACAACAGAGGTCGGGAAAATGTACGAGAAATTAAAAAAACCTTTAAAGTCTGCACTGAAACCCAAGTAAAATTGATAATTTTATGTATTTTTTTTTTGGTTGCTTTATTTTATATGCATAAATGTATTTTAACATGATATTAAATCCTTGAATATCGTAGGGGAAGTATTTGTTGTAGCAAAGTACACTGCGTCTTTCGAAAAATAATCGAAGAACACGATCGACAGCGATGAAAAGTCACCAAGAAGAGCCTTGTCATGAACTATGTCAAACCTCCGAGTCTAGCATTAAACACTAGAACATGTTCTAGAGCAAAAGATTGAGTGGCGACATGAAAATCATCTACTAGTATCCTTCTGTATTCAACAGTCCAGAGGTGAAAAAAAAATTAGATGGATTGCATGATCAGTACGTACTGGTCCCTGCCGACAAAGCAGGCAACAATATTGTCTTCGTTTGTAAGGCTCGTTATATACATGTAAATTGTATTTCAGAAGAACTTGGATATACTTCTACAAGTGGTAATCAAACTTAGACTCATAGTTTCTTTTCTTAGAAAGAAATTCTTCAAAATCACAGTCAGTTTTGAATATTTTTAAAATTCCAAAGAACCAAAATGAATTTGAACTACTGTATCTTTATTGGATTTCGAAACTTCATAGAAATACTTACTAACAGAGAGACATATATAGCGGGTTCCAGTAAATGTTCAACTAAGCCTATTTCTTTACTCCTCACTAAGTTATCATCAGTAGTGTTGGAGCAACTTTAAGAGTACTTTGCAACAATATATTCAAGAAAAGGTGTAAATCAGATGTGGATGCTTAAATAATTCCAGGAACATTTAAACAATTTTTATTCACAAGATTTTACCAAAATCAACAGCTTAAAAACGTACATCTTTTCAACATAATACACAACCATATTCCCATCGTTAAATCAAAATCAAGGTTTTTCCGTATCATTGACAGCTGCTTTTTCGATAAAAATGGAACTCGTAAATACTTACCTTGTCATTTGCAGAATTTTTGTGTTAAAACATTTTGATAGTACACACAAGAACTCTGAATGCATATGAGTGAAAAATTCTCGTGTGGGACGTTAACTAGTAAACAAGTACTCTCAAGTTGCATGACTTCAAAAAGATGCTTAAGTTTCTGATTGACGATATCTATGTGGTTTTGGGGACTAGGTCTTCCAACAATCTATAAAATTGGAATTTCCATGGGTACCCTTTATCAGCTGATCTATTTTCTTCTTTATAAGAAATTGATTTTTTTCAAATTCGTTTATGTGAAAAGAGGTAACACTTGCGGTGGCCTTCTACTCGACATTTAGATTTATCGACGACATATTGTCAACTAACAATGGTAAGTTCCACTCTTGTGTCGATACTATATATCCCGGTGAGCTTGAGAAAAGAATTACCACAAAGTCATGCACGTCTGCTTCATATTTGCATATTCTACTTGGAAAAGACGTTAATGGTAATCTAACAACCAAATTCTATGATAAATGATGACTTTAAATTCACAATTATCAATCTCAGTTGATTCAATACGCAAGAGCAAGCTCTATGTATGAACACTTTCTGAAACTTGATAAAGTATTGACAAATAAGTTGATGAAACAAAAATATTAGCGGTCTCGTTTAACGTCATCATTTGGTAAGTTCTATGGTCGATACAATGACCTTATCAGCAAATAAAATTTATCATTGAGTCGAATGCTGACTGACGTTTTTCATACTTATTGTTAGTCTATTATTTTTACACTGAATTGATGACGGATTTTCCCTTATGTCCCGATCATGAAAAGAAGCAGAGGGTGTGATCGGTCGGCAGGGGATGCTCACTGCTCTAAGGCACCTGATCCCACCTCTAATATTTTGGAGGTCCGTGTTTACTCTGCTCCTATTTTGTATTGTTTCATGGACTTTTGATCATAAATACTGTTTGCTTTTTCCATATGTTTCATGTTTATATAAATAATTATTATCTAAGTATTAAAGATTTGATTTTGGTAATGAACAGAGTAACAGAATCAATTGATTAATTGAAAAATCAACTCAGATATAATTATTCCATACTTGATATTCATAACCGTCTTTATTTACCGTAATTTGTATTTTGATTTTGATATTTCAGAATATAAAACTCCTCAAATTAAACTTTGTTTGGAATTTCTGTCATTTCGTTTAAATTATGTAATTTTACTCTGCTATGGAAAATGCTTAACAAGAGGCCCATGGGCCACATCGCTCAACTGAGCACATTGGCAAGAAAAAAGAAATCAGTTTAGTATTGAAGTGTTTTATAAGGGGTGGGGAGAATTGAGTATTAAACTACCTGATTATGCTTGGATCAATATTGATATAACACATGACTTTGCTTTTCTTACGCTGCAGATTTTGTTCTTTTTCACCATTTTGAAATAATACAATCTACCTGTCGTAGCCCAGACCTACCCTCAAAGGCCCTCATTTAAATTGATTTGATTCTACTTTACCAGAGAATGTCTCCATATCATTATGGCTAATCAGGACTTTCTGTTCCTGAGTAAAAAATATATATACTAGTATTACTTTGTAAAATTTTGATTCCCCATTGTGGCTCAATCCTACCCCTGGGGGGCAAGACCTGATTAAACTTGAATCTACACCACCTAAGGATGATTCCATTAAAATATGACTAGCCATGGCTTTGTTGTTCTTAAGGAAAATAGTTTTAAAGGATTTTCCTATACAGTACCGACCAGACCTAACCTTACACAAAGCAGTCCCAGAGCAGTCCCAACAACAGCTTTCTGGGAATGCTAAAGCAGTCCCACAGCGGTCCCAGCAGTCCCAGTGGTCACAGAGAGCAGTCCCAGCAGTCCTAGCAGTCCCAGTGGGCGGGGTTTATTAATCAAATGGGCGGAGCTAACTCAGAAATGACATTTCTGATAAACAATGGAACTAAAAAGGCAGTTAAAATTGATTCTGTATAGTATACAAGGTATTTATACATGTATGCGAAGGTCATTTATGCACAGTACACGCATTGAAACAATTTGAAATGATATTTATTGAAGGAAGAAGGCTTTCATTCCTACATGTATAAATTAGACTGAACATGAATGATAAACAATCATGGGAGTAGTAATAATTCAATATATTTATTTTCTGTGATTGATACTGGTTCCCATTTTTATTTTTTAATGCAGAAAATTAAATTTGAATTGATTATTTTATTAGCTTCAAATAAATCTTATCATTATAGAGCATGGCCAATTTCCACACTATTGAGATCCGGGCTGCTCTATACATATAAGTTAAATTGTTGGTATATGAAGTTTGAGGTAGGAGAAGTTATTCAGAATGTAAGGTTTTCTAAACATTAAAAAATGGTTAATCAGCATTTTCTTTCCGTTAATAAATTACGAGATACATAATATATTCACTCCATAAAGTTGAATCTGTAAAAATACATAATTATGTTTTTCATATTTAATTTTAAAATGTATAAAGTTGCTTATCTTTTATTATAAAAAAAAACAAAAAACAAAAAAAAAAAAGACGGATCCCTTTCTTAGAACATTGAAATTTACCTATCACATTAAAACGTACTCTACACAGTTCATGTTTAAAATTCTTAAAGTGGAATGCATTTTTGAATATAGATGATGCATGTGTCTGGTTTTAATTTGTGTTTTATGTAGCCAGCATTCACTTAAGGGATTGATAAAGTTTAAAAGGTATCGTTTTTGTTCCATTTTCTTTCGACTAAAAGTTTTCAAAATATTCTCGACTATCGTCTCCATCATTTACACATATCGAAGCGGTTTGATGATCAAGAATTATATCCATTTTTTTGCTTTATTTATTTCCCGGGCGACAATTGATGGTTACATCAATGTTTTCTTGTTTGTTATTGTTCGAGTTTACATCTGTAAATCACTAGAATGGAACCCTCAGATAATGTTCAAAATTAATCAATCTTGAAAGAAATTGATGCACGTTTCATTTTTTAAATTTTTTTCGCATTACATAGATTGAAGTTAGGGGTCATTGTTGACCAGCATGTTCAATGATGTGAAACACTGATACGCGTACTCAAATAACATGCATTGATTATCTGCAAATAAAACCTAGCGTTTCTAAAGTTTAATTAAATTAATTTTATTCTGTT
>NW_026929092.1:0-37234 GCF_032062105.1 Saccostrea cuccullata | reverse complement strand
GGTTGGGGGGTTAGGGCTAGGGGGTTAGGGCTAAGGGGGTTAGGGTTAGTTAGGGTTAGGGTTAGTTAGGGCTAGGGTTAGTTAGGGCGAAGGGGGGTTAGGGTTAGTTAGGGTTAGGGGCTAGGGTTAGGGTTAGGGTTAGGGTTAGTTAGGGTTAGGGGCTAGGGTTAGGGGTTAGGGTTAGGGGTAGTTAGGGTTAGGGTTAGGGTTAGGGGGGTTAGGGTTAGGGTTAGAACTCCACTCAGTTGACCCATTTATCCCCAACCTCAGAACTGATCACATGATTTCTCTCAGCCAATCAGAATCTTCCGGGCTATCTAGACCCCTTATACTACTATGGTAATATAAAAGATTTGGAATACATTGTATTTTAAAAACAGCTGGTATTGCCTTGGTATGATTGATTTATTTTATTTCCAATATTTGTTGTAAAACTGTTTTTTTTAGGCAGTTCTACTGATATATTGGAAATCCTGAGGAAGAGATGGAGCAGCTGAACGAGGACAACAGACCGAAATGGATATAGGGAGGAATGACCTGCCCTGCTGAGGGATGCAACACCTTCTTGAAAACCATGAAGGTGACTCGACTACATCGGAGTCAGTTACACAATCCGGATAATTTGTATAGTTGCCTGCCCTGTATGCCGAGAAAGAACCAGGCATTCAGACATATGAGATTAAAACATCCCAACCAAAATGAATTCATGCCCACGGAGAAATGGGTCAGAAACAAAGTATTCCGATCCAGGAAAGATGCCCCTTGCCCCTGTAAGTTAGACCAGGGAACAGTTTTGATTACAGGAGACAAAGCGCAGGAAAGCTGAGACCCAGAACGTATGTCAATCGCTCGCCAGGGAACAAAAAGTATCCTGCGATCAGGAGGTTTGGCCGTCCAAGGAGGGAGGGAACCTATTAATCACTGGAAAATTGTGGGCGAAAACAGTCAGTTCCATCCGTTTGAAAATATACATTGTAACTAACACGTACAGCTGTAGAATTGTACTATATGTGACTGGGTGGAGTTTTTTTTTAAATTTGTTGTTTAAGGTAATTCGAACGTCACGATTTAAACCTTCCGCGTAACGGAACTTCCAACCTAGCGGGTTGTCGTAAGACCTGATGTTGTTTTTTAAAACAATGATTTTAATAAAAATGTATAACATAAATTTATTCACAAACATGTTAACTCATTAAAAAACTTTTATGTCGTTGTTTAAATTTTCTTTGAATCGATTACATTTTACGACATTAACTTGAGAGTTAACAAAAGAAAAGGCATCGGTTTTTAAAGCCAAAAACAACAGAAAAAACTTGATAATATTTTATACAGTTTACAAGATCAATGGTCGACATTTTCTATTTTTTCTGAGCATAATTTCCAACGTTTTCAAGATATGCGGTTTCTACTCCCTACACACTCTCTTATGTCGCAGGCGATAGTGACAATTGTAATTGACAACTCACAGCCTCGCACCGACATGGACTGGAGAAAGGGCAGGCGTTTCGTCGAGCTAAGTGTTTTAGCGGATGACTTAAGGCCGGTACACACGGTAAGGCTTGCCTTATGTCATGAAACTTAAGTTCTAGCCTTACCGTGTTTACATCCTTAATACACGTTTTTTTTAACTTTACAAGTCTGACTTTAGAATAGAACACTGCTCTATTTCCTAATACAAGACTTAGCTGACATATAATTCTTGGCCAATGAAAACCATTTGCCCAAAGTTCAATCTATTTTAATAAAACCGTACTCATTGGTATGTTGAAGAAAACACGAAGTATATTCGAGTAAGATAATTAAAATATCTACAAATACTTCAGTTAATATCTTCTTCCTTGTTAAGAAGTGTGGATGCATTGGTCGGTAAAACTATTTCAAAGTCATTGTTAGTATTCTATTATTCCTTTTAAATGTGCATTGTTTATAGTTAAAAAACGCACAGAATTTATGTAAATGTTGTTTATAATATTGTAAGTCTTGCCTTAGCATGTGGACCTGAGAGCCGTACGTCATGCAAAACGTAAGGTTTTAGACTTATAAGACAAGCCTTATCGTACAGCTGTAGAATTGTACTATATGGATAGGGACAGTGACCGGGTGAAGTGTTTTTTTTAAATTTGTTGTTTAAAGTAATTCAAACGTCACGATTTAAACCTTCCGCGTAACCGGAACTTTCAACTTAGCGGGTTGTCGTAAGACCTGATGTTGTATGTACCACCCTTACGGTCGTGGGATACCATTACACCTGTCCCATTGTGTTGGCGTCATCACCTACGGATTGGGGGCTTTCTTGAAAGGTATTTGTCTGATTATCAACTCGTATTAATTATGTATAGGTCAGCGGTTTGCGCAACATGTGTACATGCAGCAATTACAGATCCTAACATAGATCAAATATATGTATTGACTAGTATTATAATTATTTATTTGAAAAAATGAGGGAATAATAACTATAATGCACATTGATTTATAAAAATCATTTAATCAATACATGTGTACATGTATAAGTGTACATGAGACAAATTGAATGTCCTTAATCCCTTCTCTAGCTTTGATGATCACATCAATTTTAGAAATTACATATTAAACTAGCTGCATCCTGATCTATCTCATAGAAATATTTATTATTCAGTATTAATTGTTACTTATAAGAGTGCACATATGGTTGTATGGTGACCGCCCAGTATTCCGACGGTCCGATAGTCCGACAGCCCAATAGTCCGACGGTCCGATAGTCCGACAGCCCAATAGTCCGACGGTCCGATAGTCCGACAGCCCAGTAGTCCGAAGGTCCGATAGTCCGACAGCCCGGTAGTCTGACGTCTTGATCATTTGTAGTCATATAACCAATTCCTTCTGCAGAAAAGGGAAAGGATTACACCTTGTCTGTGCTTGATTGGTATAGAAAGTCGGTATGGAAATTTAAGTATAACTGAAGCATTATCACCCCCACCCCACCCCCATAAAATAAGTTTTTGTATGCCCCCGTAATCAAAGTATCGGGGATACATAACTTTTTAAACATTTTTTTGCTACACTCTGATGAACAGCTTTCTATACAATATGTACTAATTAAAGTGTTTATTACATTGATCTAACAATTTTCTTTTTGACTGGCCTGCTGGTTCAACATAACAATTGTTAGACAGCAACGTTGTTACAAATTTGACCCCAAAGCAATACAATGGTTTAACTTTTATTTAAGGACAGATGATACAAACAAAAATATATCCCTGGATTTGTATATATTTTTTGCGCCTAATTTTATCGAAATCGATGCATATAATAGATTTCCTACGGAAGCGTATTAGTGCCACTTAGACACTTAACTTTTTTTTTAATTTCTACACTTTAATCTGTAAAATTTTACACATTAATCTGTAAATTTTACACATTAATCTGTAAATTGTACACTTTAATCTGTAAAATTTTACACTTTAATCTGTACATTTTACACATTAATTTGTAAAAATTACACTTTAAAGTGTAAATTTTACACTTTAATCTGTAAATTTTACACTTTAATCTGTTAATGTTACACTTTAATCTGTAAATGTTACACATTATTCTGTAAATGTTACCCATTAATCTGTAAATAATACACATTAATCTGTAAATTTTACACTTTAAAGTGTAAATTTTACACTTTAATCTGTAAATTGTACAATTTCATCTGTAAATTTTACACTTTAATCTGTAAATTTTACACTTTTAATCTGTAAATTTTACACTTTAAAGTTTAAATTTTACACTTTCATCTGTAAATTTTACACTTTCATCTGTAAATTTTTCACTTTATTTGTTTATTCGCATAGTCAATTTAGCAACATCACACATTCCCAGTAACGCATTTAAAGCGAACGGACCGTTAATCATGCAAGATAATTACAGAAGCGCAATACATGTATGTATCTGAACTGCAAATAAAAAAACTTTGAGATATAAATATATTTTTACTTTTCGGTACACTATAGTAAAACTAAAGATACACATGTATATATACTGAAATATAAGCAGATCCATGATTTCTTATGCTGGGAAAAATTACGAGGCACATGATGAAAAGTCCATCCTTGCTTATCATATACTAATAAACAAGTACGAGTACATGTAAAATAAAAATATACAAACAATTGCAAACATCTTAGTTTAATACTTTTTCTCAAGTGTCAGAGGTTAAACATCACAAATCGACCGTTCGATCATAACCTATTGCAGTTCAGGTTGTTCAAAATAAAATGTAAATTTTACAGATTAAAGTGTAAAATTTACACTTTAAAAAGTGTGAAATTGACAGATTTAAGTGTAAAACTTACAGATTAAAGTGTAAAACTTGCAGATTAAAGTGTAGAAATTAAAAGAAAATGAAATGTCTAAGTGGCACTCACTGGGTGAAAAAACCAGTTTCCCATTGTGGGAAACCTTATGGAAACCATATGGAAACCTCAAGATTACATTATGTTTCCTTGTGGTTTCCGTGTCGGATACTGGGTTATTCCCCCTTGATTCCGTGCAATGGAAACACCCTACGCTCCGATTCCATTAGGTTTCCCGAGGCTTAGAAACCAGTGGAATCGCGAGGTTTCCCTTGATTCCGTAAGTTTCCCGTACGGGAACCTTAAAGATTCCTTTGGTTTCCGTGTCTCGGGATACCTAATGGAATCGGAGCGTAGGGTGTTTCCGTGGATGGGAAACTAGTCGGGAACCTCAAGGATTCCATGTTTTGGAAACCACTTGGATACCATAAGGAAACCTGAAGATTTTCTGGCTTCCGTGCCTTGGGATACCTTATGGAATCGGAGCGTAGTAGTTTCCGTGGATGGGAAACTAGTCGGGAATCTTAAAGATTCCATGAATAGGAAACTGCTTGGATTCATATAGTAAACCTTGAGTTTCCAAAGGTTGGAAACCTGAGGGAATTGAAAGGTAGTAGTTTCCGTATCATGGAAACTTATCAGGAATCTTGGGGTTTTCCTTGATGGAATCTACATGGATTTATTGGAATAATTTTTTTTCCTTTCTTGTTGAATTTTCTTTAAAATTCTCATACTGGAATTAGCTTATGAGAATCTTAAAATTTCTCAGGTGGCCGAGGGGGGGTACATTTGTTATTGAATATTGATGAGTGAACTTTGAGGATATTTATTATTAGTAAACAACAAAACAAATTTCAAATAAGATGACATTTGTATTCTCAGAAATTATATTAATAATACTATCTATTCAAATTCACAACAAAGAAAAATTAAAGTTACTCAATTCAGTTATTTAAGTATTATGTGAACAAAATAAATCTATGAAAAAGTATAACAAATTTTAAAGATATGTCAAAGCATCAACATTGTATATGTACAACATAAAAAAAATCATGGCTTGCTTTTAGTTACTATTATAAAAAAAAATACAATATTTTATACTGAAAACCAAATTAGTGACCATTGACATTCAGGGACTCAATTAAGTTACTGCAGTATTATTAAAAAAAAAATAAATCTATGAAAAAGCATAACAATTTTTACAGATATGTCAAAACATTAACATTGCATCATTGCATCTGTATGTAAATCTTAGAGTACATCTGTGAAATGTGAAAGCAGTGCCCCATCCACTCAAAAGCTTTAGGCCTGGTTTACATTTTTGCAGACAGACAAAACCAACAGTGCAAAAACTATATACCCTGAAATGTTTATTACATGGACATTATAAAAAAAACCAAAACAACTATAAATATTTACATCTGGAAATACACAACCACAGAATTAAAAAGTTCTTTTTCTTGTATCCTCTTGATATCTGAAACCTCGTTTGACCTAGAAGGAAAAAAAAATAGTTAAAATTTAGCATAAGTAATATTTTGGTGTTTTTAATACATCCCATTTATTGAATAAGCTGCCCTTCTACGGAAGTTGGGAAGAAAATGTTTAACAAAAATCTTGTTCACTAAATCTTCTGAATGTACAAATTACTTACGAAATTACATTCCCAAGAACCAACAAAATTTTACTAATCCAAAAACATTCCCCCCCTGAATTAAAATGATTGTACAGTAATTTTTATCTCCATAAAAAAAACAAGTTTTCTGGTCATAAGGATGTGATTTATTATAAAATATGATCTGATGATATGTTAAATTTCCAAAAACAGATTCTCAGATTCAAAGATAAGATGTGATCCACAAATTTTTTAAAGGATGTACAGGCATAATTTCCAAAAGAGGTCTATTTTACCCTACTTTTGTTTGATGTTGCAGCTTTTCTTATAATGATAGTACACAATTGGTTAGACAAGGAGACCATACACTATCATAAAACTTATCAAAAGAAGGCCATAGAAAATGGTGCAATATAATCAGACTTCAGTATTTGCAAGCAAAAAATAACACATCCTTTATATTTTTTTCAAATGGTATTGATCTTTTTGTTCACTTAAAAATGGAAGTTAGGTGAATTTATAAAAGTTTTACACAGTACTAAGAAAGGTAAAAATAAATAAGTATCTGAGAAAATTAATTACCTCTATGAGGAGTAGTCCCTGGAAATGGCCCTAGCTGGACACTTCTCAGGAGGAGGTGTTGTTGTGTCCTCTCTACCATCCCTTACAAATACCAACTGGTGTCTGGCAGATTCGGTCTTCAGGACCTTGTGTCTATATGCCTTATCCAGTACCTCTTTTCCCTTGCACAGTCTGGTTCATTCCCAGGAAAATAGGAGCCTGACCCTCTTTGTTGAGTCTTTGTCATCAGTCTTCTCGGTGAAGTTATGTCCAACCGAATGCACTCCGTCAAGTTCTTTTTAGATGTTGGGGTTCATGACTCGTCTAGATGTTCCACGGTTTTCATCTTATTTCCAGTTTCTGAGGGAAAAAGTGCATAGTTAAAATAATCATACAGACTTTTTGAAAACATATCTGTACAAGTATCAATGATAATAAACTATGTGACCTTAGTTTTGTAGAAATACCCATTGACACAAAATATCATAAATTTCAAAGAATATCCTCTACAACCCTGCTATACATGATGAAAGATGACTGTAAATTAACAAATATCTTTGAAATGTAGGCAAATTAATTTAAATATAAATCCCAAAAGATCACTTTTTCATATAGGATTTTACAAAATTAGACTTACTGAATGCTTTCTATTGCTTTGTTTTGACTGCTGTCTGTGAAGATCAGTCTTTCCATTTCCTGTCTCCGTTTCTCCTGTTTGTCATTAGTAATGACATTGATGAATGCCTCTGAAATATATAAAAACTCAAATATAACAAACTGAACACAAAAAAAAAAGAAACAAAACACACCACAATCTTAGGGGACTCTCTAATTGTCACCGTCACAACATGCCGTACATCCAGTTGAAGCCCCGTTTTGGTCTGAAATGCTTATTTTATAGGTTTCTGTCTTAAACAAATTCACTTAAAACTGATAAATCACCGGGTATAGCTCAACATGCAATATTGAAATTGGATGCATCTCCTCAGACAACAAGAGTGGCCATGTACCCATTCCTAAAACATGAATTGTTTATCAAATTTTCAATTTGTTAATTTTGACTTTTTTTGGTTAATCAAAAATATATTTACAAACTATTAAATCAAAATAAATTTAAGTTATAAAAAAAATTTGCGTCACATAGAAGATACTCTGTATACACCCTGAATGTGAAGTTATACCTGCTGAAATTTAAACTCATGAAATCACCAAAATACTCCCACGATAGTTGGAATTATTATTATAACCTGAACGTTTGATCAACATTCTTTATCAAATGTACTGAATGGAAAACACACACTTTTAAAAATAAAGTAGGAATCTTATAAATCACCTTTTTCAGATGTAAACAAGATGCATTTGTCCAACACTATGCGTTCGGCGCAACAAAATTCAAAAAGGCTATTTTTTGCATGTAGGTCACAGTCAAGCGACGCTGGTTACTGTGAGCTCTTAAAGCAACGCCTGTGCGAAGAGAAAATTTGGACTACTGCACATTCATTTGATAATATTTTTTGATGCAGTAATTTGGATCCACAATGCATCACTTGTTAAGGCCAAAAAAAAAAATAACTTTGTTTACTGTTACATGCTGAAATAAAATAGGGTCGGTAGGTAGGAATTTTTTTTTTATTTTATTGAATTTTTTTATACACAAATTCACATGGATTGGAATTACAATTTAACAGTTTTACCATTGTATTTTGCCTTACTTTTGTTTGGGCTTGTAATATGGGTGGTAGACAATATAACCTTTCTTGCCAACTGCCTTACAACTCAGAGGTGTGCAATTAAAAAAAATCAAGTACTAACCCACAGGCTTGTAACAGCAATAAAGTTACTAGTCCGAAGTTAAAAGTGACCAGTCCAGATATAGGGGTAAAAAATTGTAAAAACTAATATTTTAAAAAGTTCATTGTTGAGAAAGCCAGGGTTATAAGCGTTCCTTTTAAAGTTGAAGTTTAAAAATTTTAAGAAATTATCTTCTTTTCTGAACATATTGCACTAGTCTAACTTATCTAAAATGAAGCAAAAATCATTTTATTTTCATTTCAAACCATTAAGTATAATTGATAGATACATATTAAAGTTTAATCACATAACACTTAGCTATCAGTTGATTGGGGGATCGTATATAATTGAGAGAGATATCTGCATTTATTTACCATTAACAGAGGAACTTCGGATTAGGAAAAAACGATCGTTTTCACGTTTTTTAAGTAAATAAGTCAGGTAGTACTGCAAAATAGATGAGATTAAAGTGATTTAAGAACAGTAGGAGCATGCTGCCTCGAAAATTTTCATTAGTTGGAAATTAAATAGCAAAACAATGAGTGAAAATACTGTTTGTGTTTTTCATGTTTTTATACATGCATAATTTTAATTGTATTTTTACTACCCCCAAAAAACGGTAGCACCGGGCGTTGAGCAATGCTAGTTGCACACCCCTGCAACTGCCACGCAATGGTTTAGCAAATTGCAACGAATTCGTTGATGTAGATATTGAACTCACTGGTCTATTTTCTGTACTTTCAATTTCGATTTCAAAGATGAATGTAAAAGTTAAACTGACCGGCCAGTAACTTCCGGATTTTTATGACGAAAAAAAGTTTGGGTCGGCGATTAAAATTAGGGTCGGTCGGGTAACCGTAAACAGACATATTTTTTTGTTACGCCTAAAAGCTATGTTCTCGCGAGAATAGCAGCAGAAGTTCAACTAAAAGTAAACATGCCCTGATTTAATGGATAAACATTGAACATAAATAGTAAACAAAATGTTCTTCATTTACTTTCAGCACTGCTCAGGCTTCTTTTTGGAAATGTTACTTACATACGACGTCATGTGACATCAGAGTCTAGACGAACCAAATGTCACCTGCAGTTTGATGAGCCCGATCTAAATCATAACTTTTTCAAAATATATATCTGCGCTCGCCATAACAGTCGCACCGTATTAGTCAAAATGTGGTTTATATAAGGACCCATGTCAAGTGAATTGACATGACCTCTCATGCTTGGTTCCTATTTTCTTTCTATGCCCTGGGTCAATATCACTTGACATAGGTCCTTATAACTTCATGTTGGCCTACACCGGTCAATTGTGAAATAACTGATAATTCAAGCTGATGATTCATTTGCATTACTTGATACACTATCAATATTAATTCACTATGTAGGCTTTTCTTTTTTAACATCTTCATCTCATTAGGTCAAACATTAGAAAATTTTTCTTTTGTCAGTAAACTATTTCAATATACAAACCTATTATCTTCAGCGTAGTGGACAGGCTGTTGCCTACATCCTCTTTTTTAATGTATGTTATCCTCCATTTCATCCTCATGCATATGATTAAGGGTTATGCTAAGCTACAATCTATTTCAACTGTTCTGATAATGATATCATTCATGAATAATCGGATAGTTGCGATTGAAGACACTTTTTTGTAAAATAATGATGCTTTTTCATAGTTTTGAAACAAAAATATCTCATTTATACGGTTATACCTTGTCATAAGTTCCAAAAAATCAAAACAGTTGGCTTTCCCGAGTATCCGAGAACACATGAATTCAAACCGGATGTACTTTAGTATGTATTTAACTACGAAACCGTGCTCGGTATAGATATTATCATCCGAATAAATAGAGGGGATAAAAATAAAAAAAGTAATTCCGCTTTGAAATTACTCATTTATACACAGAGAGAGAACTATTATATTCAGTATTCATTCTATTAAAAGGCGAAAAGTCCCCATTAAACAACATACAGCATGGAACACATGTACGATGATTTGGGGCCTACATTGTCTATATATTGCATGGAAGTAAATTAAGTATGTTGTATCACTCAAATTTCCCTTTTATTTCTTGCAATATATGTACTAAAGACTAAGAATTTTAGATATTCAACTTTTCAAAATGGCGTCAGAACAAAAGTTGTCTCCGATAGTGAAGATTTGTTGTTGTTAAATAGGTGTAGGCCTAGTATATTTAGATTGAAAGCGTTTTTAAAAAATAATATGCGTGTGCCACTTAGAGAAAAAAGATTTTTATCACCTCAAATTATTTGCTTTTGGGATGGGGGTTTCGGGGCTTGGTTATTGCATGGTAGTGGCCGTCCTAGCTGAAAGTATATGCCCCCCCCCCCACTTTTAACTGTTGTAATTATAAATGTATAATGTCACATAAAAACGATGTTAAACCTTTAAAGGTACATTTTTGAAATTGTGAACTTTCCACTTGAACCCTAAAAGGCATGAAAAATGCTACGATATTGAAGAACAGTATTTTTTTTTCTATTTTTAATAGTGATGATTGAAAAGTTCGGTGTTTAACATGTTTAAAAATTAATTGCTATTAATAATTAAAAACGCTTTTAGTAGAAAGAATCAGCCTGAGTGAGGTATGGTAGAATAGGATACACTTGTGAAAATTAAGATAGAATACCATCAGATCTGATTTTTTTTTTTGATTAAAAAAACTCAATGAACTCCCTCTTTTATTTGGTTGAGAGTGTGAGCCGGCTATCAATTTAGATTATTACTGGTGGTGGTGATTACTGTACATTTTTCTATTTGCTATATCGTACTTGAAAAATATTGGCCTTTAAATAAATAAATTTCCCACATCATTTTAACATGTAATATTGTTAATGTATTAAAATGTCAAAAAGTTTTTTTTAAGGAGAGTTATCACAAGATGGAATAAAACTAATATCTAATCAAAGGCAGGAAAAATTACATGTAACAGTATATTTATTCAGTATTTTAGTCTTGACGGGTATAAGTGGTCATTGGAAAGATTGTGTCAAAAGTCATCTACTGTCTATAGATACTCGTTAATGTGAATGGACTATGGTTGTGAGTTTATGCACACAGCTTTAGCTGGTCCCGCCCTGTATCTCTTCTTATATACTTTTTTTTCGTAATAAGGAAATGGTAAGGTATTCTTGTAAAAAAAAAATTCCCGGTAAGTTTATTACGCAAACGGAAATTACTTTCCTACAGGCCTGTAGTTTGAGTCTCGTCAAATACGCAAGTTTCGAGATTATATCCCTTGGTGCGCTCTTTCGTTGAGGAGGGGAGTTTGGTTGCCGTGTAAACAAACAGGTGGGACAGATATTTATTATTGGATATATCGCATCATCGATATACTGGTTTATCGTAACTATATAATTGTAATGATGCACTGTTCAACTCGAGAACAACCTAATTAAAGTAAAGGTGTAATTTTTTACAGCAAAAAATTCGGAACAAAAAAGAAAATTCAGTGGATGTGAGACTTTTCAGACGATTGATGAGATATATGGACCTCTAGTATATACGGTAAAAATGAATCTGATCATTACATGTCGGCAATCTAAATGACACATTGATTTTTTACCTTATTATAACTTCAAAAAAGCAACTAACTTTTTAGAGAATGTTTGTACAATCAAGAAAATCTTTTACTTTTATGAAGACCACGACGTTTATTTCGTTTTTAAGTATCCTATAATTGAAAGTAGATTGATAAATATGCACAGTTGAGCTTGATAAAATAATATAATGCATCACTGATTAACATCTTTATCTTTCTATAACATCAAATTAAGTTTAAAAGCCATAGACATCGTTCATTTATTTATGCACGTTGGTACCTGTATGAATTTTAAGGGCGGATTCCATCTGGAATTTGGGTGGAATTGAGCAGGAATTGGCAAATTCCGGGCGAACTTGAGGCGGAGACGGAATTTTACGCCTCAGAAGAAGAGACGTCTTACAGGCGTCATTTTTAATTTCCGGGTGTCAATTGGTAAGTTCAGATTTTCCGGGCGTAAAATGGCAGGAAAATAGAAACAAAAATTACGCCTGGAACTTTCAGGAGAAGTAAAAGCCTCTGATTGGTCAATTTAATTATCAATTAAGGGTCATTTCAGATAGGAGGTTAAGTTTGAATTTGATCATGAAGGAGGGAGTTTAGTGTGAGTGAAACAGGAAATGCAGATTATCTCAATGTTAAGGCTTTTACACTTCTTGAGGATGACACAGTGTCTGCTGGTAGGTGTGATCATGAATATCTAGTACCTATTTGAGTAAATTTGATTATGATTATGTACAATGATAGTTATAACTGGTTGACCCTAAAATTACTTTAGATATTTGAGTTTGTCCTTGCACACATTCTGAGAAATATCTGTCTGATAGAGGCTGCAGTGAGAATCTAACTGTAAACTGCTGAGTAAATGAAGAATTGTATTCAGTCAGTAACTAAAATGTTTCAATATAATTATTGAAGTGATAAAATGTACAGGTATTGTAAAAAAGCTTAATTCTAAATACACACTTAATCATGTTTTAGTGTCCCTAATACACAAAATTCATGTTATTTTTCTATACTTGTTAATGATATATGTTAATGACCTGTCATTATGTTTTCTTACAGTTCAAAAAACTAAATTTTTAGCTTTAACATTGTAAATCATAATCTGAATGTTTTTCTTTGTTAACATGGTAAAGATATAGGTTTTTAGGTCACATAGTATTATATAATAATAAGGACATTCCAGGCGTAATTCTATTCCAGGCGTCATTTTAGTTTCCAGGCGTAATTTTTTTACGGGCGTCATTTATTTTTCCGGGCGTAGCTCATTTGCATTTTTCGCCTCAAATTCCTGCCCATTTACGCTTGGTTTCTGCCTAAGTTACGCCCGGAACCTGTGTATCACCATATATGTAGAGAGACAAATTGACGCCTCTCCAAGTACGCCTCAATTCCCCCTATATTCCAGGCGGAACATTTCGTACAGGTATACATAAGCAAACTGTCCCACCTCCATGCTGAAATGGATACTTTTTCCGCCTCTATCGCAGGAGAGTTACAATCTCGAAACTGGCGTATTTAAGAACACGCATAATTATTTCTTTAAAAGAGTAATTTACAGCATGTAGAATAGAAATAAAGTAAGGGACAAAGTAGATAAAGAAATCTATATAGTTGTATTGAAAACCTTCACTTCTTTATATAATGTCATCAACAAAAAATGCACAGTAATACAATTACACACTTAATTCTTTTAATAGATTGCCTTAGCATGCACTATACATCAAAAGCCGCTGTTCTTGAGGAAAACAAAATAATGTATAATTTTATAGATTCTTCTTCAGTTACATGTAGAGCAATGGCCTTGAAGCGGGGGGGATGCATGGTTTTGTTAAATATACATGTGCATTTAGGACCTTTGTAGTTACATGCAGACGTTTACCACACAGGGATCTGCGAACAAATTTAAATTCAAAAAAACAAAAAAAACAACGTTTTTTATATGAATATTTTAAACATTATTTTACAGATGTCTATGTTGTTGGATTACAAATTTTACACAAAACATCAAGACTATTAAATACCATGTCATTAATCTATAAAGTGATTATGATTTAATATAATTATACACGATTTATATTTATTCTATACCTATAGAAAATTATTTAATTTTCAAACAGGATAGTTTTATTTCAAATCAGTAATAAACATTGAAATCGAAATTCTAAATAGTTTGTTCTTTCATTGAACTTCTTAAAATAAATGTAGGTTATTTTATGACTTAATTATGTTTTCTTGTATAACTTACGATTACTATACAATAATTTTTAATGATTATAAAAAAACACAAATCATCATCTTAATTTTAGACAAGTCTGCAGAGACTGTGTGTGTACATGATTGGCACCAGCCCATTGTTTCCTGTAGGTAGAAAACCCTCTCAAATCACATAGAATATACAAAAAATACACAGTGACAGGTGTCTCCTGTCCCCAGGCGTCTTTGCAGCACGTGTCTCCACCTGATGTGGCACGTGAGGACAGTTGCCCGTAGTTACACAGGCCGTACCAACGTTTTCGAATATGCTTTTTGGGAAGGGGGGGGGTGAAAAAAAATAAAAATAAATAAATAAGAAAACTAAAAAAAATTATCATTATCATAAACAATATTTACGATAGTAAATCACTAGCATTATAATACAGTCCCCCACCTCACTCGATTATAGATTTTTTCTAACCAGTTTATATTTATTTCTATGTAACTATACTAAGTCCTACTCTTCTATATATTGTCTTTTAATCAGTAATCGCAACTCCTCTCTTTAGGATTGATTTCTATATAATTGCACTTTTCTTTATTCCAATTCAAGCATCCTACACGAGTTCACCACGACTAATGTGATAAATCCAATTTAAAATTAATTTGCGTTCACGGTCATGAAATATGAAATTTTATCACATAGAAATACACTTAAAGTTATTTTAACTGTTTAAAGAGATCATTCATTCATTCATTCATCTTTTATTTCCTCTGTTACAGAGATTTTTGACATGACAATGGCATATAAATTATAACTCAATCACAATGTGAGAAAAAAAGGAATACATATTGTAAGTAATAAAAAGAAATAGAACAAAAATACACAAAACGGAAAAAAGCAGAAAATATAACACATATGATACACTATTTTATGAAAAGGATAGCCATCCAAGTAGGGAGTGGGGACGGTGGGGGGTTATCCATTTACAGATCTGAGATTGCATTGTCTATTGTGGAGTGCACAAGAGGAGACGGTGTGTACGTAATTCAGTTTTCTAAACTGGATTTCTTTTTCTGCTGACAATATTGTAAGTGGTGGTCTTCCAAGAAGAATGTTGAATCGGAAAAAAATGTGGCATCTTCAGAAAATATTTAACTTTTTGCAAAATAAAAAGTACATGTAGTTGGAAATTAGTATGAGATATAATTTCAAAGTTTCCCTACCTGGGAAACGTGGGAGAAACTACAGACTGATGGTTTCCATGTCGGGAAACTATATGGAAACCACTGAGGCATGTTTCCCTGGTTTCCTATCTTGGGAAACTTACAGGAAACAACAGGTTGATTGTTTCCATGTCGGGAATCTACATGGAAACCACTGAGGCATGCTTCCACGGTTTCCTATCTTGGAAAACTTACAGGAAACCACAGGTTGATTGTTTCCATGTTGGGAATCTATGTGGAAACCACTATGTGGTTTCCATAAAATGGAAACTATATGGAAACTACTGATGTCACTATTCCCATATGTTTCCATCGGGTTTCCAAATTTGGGAAACCTGGCTTTTCATCCTGTGACTAATACGCTTCCGTAATTTCTAGAATATAAAAAAAAAAATGTCACCATCTGTGTTGTTCAAAGATCTGCTCTTCGAAACCATCCTTATTAATCTATACAAATATTTTTATTCACTTTAAATTCCATTTTTGTGCATATTTGAATGAAAAAATAAAAACTACGCAGTGAAAGTTATTCGTTTTACTCATTTAGGGGGGCCGACTATGATTTTATAGTGAGAAAACTACAATAGTGAAAGTCTTCATTTTTATACCATGAATAATTATACCCCACGCAACTAGTTGCGGGAGGTATAATGTTTTTGACTGGTCCGTCAGTCAGTCCGTCAGTCAGTCCTCTTTTTTTTCAGCGCAACTCCTCATAAACCGCTGCACAGAATTTCGTCAAACTTTGCAGGTATTTAGGACACAATGTGTAGATGTGCATATCACCAGGAAATTCCGTATCCGTTATTTTTTCCGGGAATTTCCGCACTTTTAACTTAGGCATTTGGCCATACCTTGAATATAGAGATGAACAGTTTGTCAGCGCAACTCCTCATAAACCGCTGCACAGAATTTCATCAAACTATGCAGGTATTTAGGACACAATGTGTAAATGTGCATATTACCAGGAAATTCCGATTCCATTATTTTTTCCGGGAATTTCCGCACTTTTTAACTTAGGTATTTGGCCATACCTTGAATATAGAGATGAACAGTTTGTCAGCGCAACTCTTCATAAACCGCTGCACAGAATTTCGTCAAACTATGCAGGCTTTTAGAACACAATGTGTATATATGCATATTACCAGGAAATTCCGATTCTTCTATTTTTCTGGGAATTTCCACACTTTCCAACTTAGACTTTTTGGCCATATTTTAAATATAGAGATGAACAGTTTGTCAGCACCACTCCTCTTAAACTGTTTTACATAGTTTCGTCAACCCATGCTGGTATTTAGAACATATTCCATTATTTTATCCCAAAGAGTTTTGCCTATTATTCAAGAAAATTTCTCCCCCCCCCCCACTTCAAATTAATGTGTGGATTTGTATAATGTCAAGAAATTTTGATTCCATAATTTATCTAGAAACTTCATTCCACATTTAAATGTCCTCATTTAACAAATTTAACAAATTTGTTATAACAGATTAAACTCATTATGACGAGTTCAAAGAAATTGTTATAACGAATTAAATTTGTTAAAACAAGTTCAACAATTCGTTCTATCAAATTTAAAAAATATTTTTGATAGTTCCTAAATGGGCTTCCGTTGTATCATCTGTCCTCAAACTGTAGATTTCAGTGTGTTCAACATGGAAATATATTATCTGAAAAAAAGTTAGTCAGAGCGGGAGTGCCACTGGGATCAATTTTATGTCCACTTCTTTTCTTGTTCTACATCAATGATCTCCCTTTATTCATAAAGAAATCAAGCATTGACTTATTTGCGGATGACCCAACACAAAATGGATGTTGATAGACACACATCAAAGACGATCAAAAGTGACGAACCAGAATTTAAATTTACAAATTTCATTGAGAGTGTTTAACATGAAAAATTACTTGGAATTCATGTTTTTCATGCTAGTGGCCCCTGAGTATTTCTAGGGAAATACATGTACCTCAATTTTTCACACTATGACAATTTTTTTCTTTACATACAAAATATTACAAGCAAGTAAACTCTTTAAATAATGAAATATTATAGCAATCGAACAGCATTGCTTCATATTAAGAAATCATTAGAGTTTAAGACATAAATGTAATAATTATTACAGTCCGAATTTCCTCTGTCTTATTTACATTTTCCCCACATCTTTAATCGAATATTACAACAATCTTACTGATAAGAACTCTAAATTATTTATAGCCTCAGATTACTTTTTTTGCCCTAATTTTTATGGTATTAATATTATATGGGGTCAATGATCAAATTATTGAGATATGTTGTCTGGAATGGTTTTTGTACATATATTTGAATTTCTTTATTTCACAGCTTTCAATTATTTGAATTAATTTATGAGCTTTAACGCATATAATATTTGCAAAATGATGTTTAAAAAAACCTGTAACCTTTACTTTGTGATTAACATGGCAAGAAATTAAAAAAAAAATTGACAAAAATAAAAAAAATTAAAAAATTAGTCCGAATTTCCTCTGCATTACCATACATTGACTTTTGTTCCTGCATATTTTCTTTAAATGATAAAATATTAAAATTTTAAATTGATTTTGATTTAAAACTTGCTTAATTTATCCATTTAGAACAATTTTTGATTTAACATATTATACTTTATAAAATTTCCTTTCTGTTTTTTGAAACCTGAGTAAACGTCATCCTTAAAATAGATCTAAACATATCATTTTAAGCAAAACTACACGTTTAACATAGCTACATGACGCTTAGTTTTAACTAGCAACAAATTATTCATAACAATTAAGTCACAACAAATTAACAAGTTATAACAAATAAGTCATAACAAGTAAGTCAATGTCCCTCCAGGGCTTCCGTAGCGTATATATACATATATTTAACTATACTTGTAATCTTTCAACACTGTACTTATGTCAGTTTATGAGAATAAATTCATTGTCATTGTCATTGTATACATCAGATCGAAACTGTAGGAGGAGTAGCGTTTTGAAGACTTTCACAGAAATTTCTATTTTTAGTAATCATGGCAACATGGTTCATTGATATCAAAAATCGTTACACAGTAAAAGTATCTTAGTTTAGTCTACTTATTGTGCCATGTTATATTGAAATCAAACCATAACTGTAGAAGAAGCATACTGTTTAAGACGGAATGACGGAATGACAGCTAGACAGAAGGCCTGACGACGGACACCTTTCTATTGCATAAACTCTTCTGGTCTCTGACCAGTAGAGCTAAAAATGAATGGCTAATATAATATTTTTTTGATTTGACTCAGATATTCTGGGGACTGTTAATAAATCACAAGAGGATGATAAAATTTGACTTTATATGGTTGTTGCATGTGTCATCTGACCTGAGGGGTTACAAAAGCGCCATGGAACTGCTGAAGGAGAGCGATAAAACATTGAAATTTCTTAGATAGTTTTCATAATCGGAAGCTACAGTTTACTAATGCTAACCTGCTATGACAGAACATCGCTGATCGTACATTGGGACGTAGTAGGTCAAATTCTTAGTGATCCAACCACATTTTCCTCTCCGTCTGTTTAAAACACAAGGTCATCCATCATCTTTTTCTCAGTATTGAAATATACACATAAATCTGGTAATACTGATGAATTTTCTATGACAGAGATATTATGCATTTTTCTTCTGTTTTGGATAACTTTTAGTGCAAGAACACAGAATCGTTTAGAAAATGGGAAGGAGTGGGGGACGACAAAAGAAAATATTTGACAACTACATAAAAAATCTTTGATGTGGAAAATAGAAAAAAGAGGATTGTCCAAACTTCAAAATTTATTTAAAATTAAAATCTTACTCTGTGTACTAAATGTTTTTAGCTTTAAGACAGACTTAACCTGTCAATTCCTACGATCTCGTTTAAATAAATCTAAATAAAGAAAATATGTTGAGAAACTTCAAATGAATAAATTCCCAGGTATGGTATTGAATGACAGACATACAGTTACACAGACAGACAAATGACCTATAGCTTAACAAAACTATATTTTTTTGTTTGTGGACGTGTGGAAGAAGGGTACGAGGGAGGGTGTGTATTGACATAGAAATATATAGGAAAAGTATCCTTTGGGTTTCTTTACTTCACTTACGGGTCATATAGATAGAGCCTTCTTAAAATCACCATTTCTTCGTAACAGCAATAGAGAGAACTGCATGATGTCATAGACCGTCTTGATCTTCAAAGATTTAATAAAACAGATGTTTTAATAAGGAAAACTAATAAATCTGGCAACGTCTTAAAATCAGGATTTTATTAAATACTTTTCTTTTTAATGCCTTTTTTTATACCAAGAAGTGATTCAACCATTAATAAACAATAAAACATTAATGGATGGGCGTTAAAAAACAAAAGCAAAACAAATTATCGACCTTCATCAGCTGACCTCAATTAATATATAAAATCTACACGTGCATCACTGTAGCTCCTGCGGCAAAACGGAAGCGATAAGTGGCCGCTTTCTTTGATGAAAACCATTTGTTGGGGAATAAAGTAAACAAATGGTATTTGCAGATTTCGCAGTATTACAATTACTTGCGTCTTGTTTTGCATGTCTAAGTATCACAATTTCTATTGTTTTGTTTTGCTTAATTAATGCAATAAAAGAGAATTAAAACTTCCCCGGAGTTTTGTTCCCTATATTCACATAATTATATACATGTACAGTATGTATATTACTTACCTGTACCTGTGAAAGTACGGGACCTCCCGATTATAGGGAATCAAAGTTTTACATAGAAATATATAGGAAACCATCTCTCCATCACTCCACGCTGAGGCTGAATGTGTAACATGTCATTGTGATCAAGTTATCGTCCGTACGATCTGATAGGTGTAAAGATCCCGCCTTGTCACTGCTCGCTCTTACCCTCTGAGGATTCAGTTTAGATTTCAGTGTCTGATCTGAAATAAACACAATTTTCTGGTTAAATATCTGGATTATTTCAACATAAAAAGTATTCAGCAAAATAAAATCAGATGTAATTTCGATGCAAACCGACATGCTATTTGAAACATTGTCAAAACTAATACAAACTCCATACACTGAGATTAATGCCTTGAGCTCAGCTGGTCACTGTTTTCTGGCACTTCTTCGTGAATTGGTGGGTGAACAAAACGCGTGTGTGAGCTTTACATTGGAAGAGCATTTCTACTATCTTAATCATTCTTTTCATGATTCACGACTGTTTTATCAATTTATTAAGAGAATTATACATACTGAGGTCTTTTGTTACATAATGTTTGAATCATATTGACAGTAAATACTAGCATATGAAGAGAGCATTCCCCTTTTCGTCATCATTTTCAAAGGAACACCCTCTTCTCGTATCCTTAAAAAATGTCAACCTCTTCACTTGAGTCGTTGTTAACATGAAAAGTGTTTTCTGTAATATGAACGTACAATTAGTTGCGCCCAATTAGCGAAATGCTGAGACGTTTGGCGAAACGACTGAGAAAGCAGACCGCCTAACCTAATTATTGACAGTGATTAATTTGAAATTACATTACACAAATTTAATTAACTTTGCACATTATAATTAAAAAAGCTTTTCTGTTGGCAATTCTACTTCAATATACTCAGTATTAATGACACCTTTAGATTATATTTTTTCCAGTTGTATGTTTCATGGAAACCCATTCGTCATTCGTGAATGCCTAGGTCTACTAGACAAAGTTTAAAAAACTTTCGAACAAAGAATAGTCTAAACGGGGAAATACGGTACTGTTGACCCCAAAATTTTAAACAAAAACAAATCTTTAGAAACTAAACTTGTGTTGACAACATATAAAAGACATTACATTTTATGTTTCTGTTGATCATCATTTCTCCGAACATTGGCTATAGTACCGCAGAGCGTAACTGACACATTCACCGCCATCACTGATTCTCAGTTCATCCAGCAACCTCTGGCGAAGGGGGTCACCAACCGGAAGTGGTGGGGGAGAAACGGTAACGTTCACTGGAAAGTGAAACAAGAATTTACCCATATTCGTAAAATACCCTAATTCAACAAGAATGCACCACAAAGTCAAAAATATTTGCAATCCAGGTAAGTTTTAAAAACAAACTACAAAATCACCACTAAAAAGCGGGATAAAAAATCAACCTTTTTCGTAATGGAAACTTTAAATATACTATTGATCGTAAATGATTTTTCTTACACTACAACAATACGACAGTTCTTCATTTTTCACTGATGTTTTTTAAGCTTTACCTGTTGGAAGTTTTCCACACGAACACTCTTGCATTTTTCTTTCAAGTATCTGCATTTAAACGGTAGAAACGCTTGGTTTAAAATTCATTCGATTTTCATGTACTGAAACCTTTATTGCATACATGATTTCAATGTTAATAGTCTTAAAGTTTGTGTTTTTAGATGAAATGATCTTGACAGAATACTGGTGAATGGTTATTTTTAACTACTGGTAGTTTAACATCTTACTTGGATTCGGTTTAGAATGTCATCAAGATTTTCAGCTGCAAGATACATTTAACATATTAAAAGAAAGCCTATCTCAGAATATAATGTTGATCTTACTTCGCCTAATATGTTTTGCTTTTGTTTGATGCCCTTACTATAATTTTCAATATGAAAGAGGTTAAAATTGAAAAATCAAAGCATCTGTTTTGTCTGACCAACACACTATACATGTATACGTACATGTATGTATAAACGTTTCATTGATGACAACAAAAAGATTTCCCTTTTATGAGAATCTGTAAACTAATTAAAGCCTGGAAAAATTTGACTGGAAAATCTAGGGATTTCTTTCCGATAGTTTCACAAAAAGAAAGTGTTTTTATTTATTTTTCTCGAAAATTGGACTTAAAGTTAATATCATTGTTAAACATTACGTCACTTGAACATGAATAAATTTCCAGAAGTATTCAACAAATTGATTATCTGTATTTTTCAGATATTCATTTGTAGAAATGTTTCCAATTAATAAGATTAATTTTGTACCAAGATCTTTTATGTGTTCACATAAGATGAAGATGATGACCTTCTGAACCTATTATTGTATATGATATTGCCCGAAAGAAACAGTTGTCATCTCCAATTATAAGACGTGTTTGTCCAGGTTTTACTAATTGTTCATCTCTTGTATTTGAGAAGGTTGGATTTAATACATCTTCACTAATGGACAATGCGGAACACAATTGAAGTTGCAAGTCAAGGGTAATTGGTTTAAATTTCATAACAGATAACTCTTACCTGCATATTTTGATATCATCATCAATTCTATATTACTTGTCTCTTTCTTGTTTCTCTTTCAATAATTGTTGACGAATATCTTATTCTTCCTTGTCTGTAATATATGTAACTTCTCTGCTACATTTATGATTCTGGAACTTTTGAAAATTACTTTAAAGCTTTTGACAATTTGTGAAAAATGACCTTGTATCTACTCAGTAATTCTTCAGTTTTGTACAATTTCTTGCAATTTTGACAAGTGTTCATGGACATGGAAATCAATTTGCATTTATGGTTTTTTAATTTGTATTTTGATGTAAACACGCAGGGGAGTTAAGGAAGCATATTTAATTTGCGTAGCTGAAAATCCGCGAAAATGTTGCACTGTGACGTCATAATGAGAAGTCCGCTGCAGTCTGAACATACCTCTTTACATAGATTTCACTAAAATTTTTAAACTAATGCATCACTCGTGTTTTGCATAGTTGTAATTATTCCAACGTATCAAATAGTTAACATAAGAATAAATGGAATTCCTAAAATGCTAATTGTGTCCTTATTTTCTGTCCCTTTTCATTGTAGAAAGTGTATAAGAAGTATAGCCTACAAAATGTCCCACTCTGAAGATGAGGAAGTAAGCTTTAAACATAGACTTTTTATGAATATAAACGCCTTTAATACCTGAAAGATATTTTAAATGATACAAATTAACAAAAGATTTTGTAGGTTGTTTTAAACCCAGAAAGAAATTTAACAGAGGAGGAAAGAGACTTTTTCTTCAAGAAAATGCCCTTAATCCCAATTTTAAGGTATCGTTTTCTTCCAAATATATTTGTTTCTAGAATGGTTTGTTTAAGACAAAACACTTCATAAAATGTTTATCTTTTATTATTTAGCAGAGAGTAAGAGCTTCGAGGTTAACCCTCCCAACCCAAACATCATGAGGATTAAAATGAGACCTATAAAAGGGCATTTCCCCCTTATCAAGAACTACCGGCCGAAAAGAAAGATTGTGCGCTCAAAGAGGGTAAAAATATTCACATTTGTTTACAAGAATTAGTAATTTTATAATAGATAAACAAATGTTTGTAGTTATTAATTCTATGTACAGGTTCAAAATCATGATGGTGATAATGATGATCAACAAATGGAAGAGGACCCAAGAACAATAGAGGAAGTTGAGAGGTAGGACGACCCTGGTTACAAACCGGAAGAAGAGGATGATGATGATGATGTGATGTAGGCTTTCTTATTTAATATGATGATTTGGTTTCTCTTGTTTTATATAACTTGTATTTTACCTATTAATTTATAGGGTGCCAATTCATCTACTGACATCACACAGAAGCCCGGGAATTCGGTATAAAATAAACAGAAATTATATCAATTCTCTTTTAGGAAAATCAATAGTTAATTTTGTTTGCATTCAATGTCATTTAAAACAATGGTTATCTTACAGGAAAAACAGAAACCCTCCTTCCCAAAAACTGTTTCTTCAGGAAGGCCATCGAGCAATCTAAGGGTATATATGCGAATTGCTTTGAAAATTCAGTTGCCTATATGGGAAATATATTATAACCTAATAAAAGTTTTTTCCTCAACAGATAAAGGAAGAAAGAAGAGACCTAGAACGGTTTCGAGAAAACAAACAAGCGGGAAAAGAGCCCGGAAAGAGTGCGAGGATTGTGGCATCCACGTTGTACACCTTGTACGCCAAATGATTACCGCCCACAATTACACTAAGGAAGTAGCCAGAATTAGTCAAAAGACTGCCAGAAAGAAGAAAGCAATTAGAGATAATTCAGTTATCTGTATTCATGGATTTTAGCATTGGTTTCAAAACAAAATGTCAATACCTCTTGTATGTTATGTTATATTTTAGACTTAAACAGTGCCCCATCCATGGCTGTGGGGCAATTGTTAAGAGGTGTATGCCCATGAGAGAGTTAGAGGTGAAGAGCTACACCAAATGGTTGTTACAGCTAAGAAGATTGAAAGTCGGAGTATTTGCCATTACATTTTTTTTCTTGTTTTATAGAATGATAAAGTATGATACATTAATAAATTTCTACATTTAGTAATCCGGAAATGACCCTAATCCCGAAGACCTGCAGGAGACGGAGGAAGAAATGGGGGAATTGAGAAAGGGTAAGCCATGTGCCAGAAGCAACTTCAATCAATTTTTCTTTAAACATTTTTTAACAGAATGTATATGAATTTTTATAGAGGAAAGACTTAGGAAATTCAAGCATTGGCAAATGAGTCAAGAAAAAAAATAGACCAGTCAAAGTCGCAGAACAACACTGCCAGCAGGTCTTCAATGTCTGGAAGACCTTAAGAGACCTGAACACAATGACTGATACTGCAGCGATAAGGGGTCAATGGCTCCAGCCAGCCAGACAAAAGTTCGCCCCTGGCACAATAAGGGCGTACATTGATAAAGTTTCATATACTTATATTGGGTTAAAACTTATTAGAAATTATACTACTTTGTAAAACAATTAACCCAGAAATGTTTTTATTATCATTATTATCCTTTAGGATCTCTCAAGAACTTCTTTGAGTGTTTGGTGGACAATGGGGAAGTTGACCGCACAACTTGTACAACTATCATTGAAAATTGAAGAGGTGGGCCAGGTCCCTTCAGATTGACGTACAGAGAAGGAGGGTCCAGAAGAGGGCAGAGGATGATGATATCTTTTTTCACTTATAATAAAAAAGGGTGGATTAATTATTTATACACTAATGTATAAGGTATGTTAAGGTCAGATGACACGTTCCTCAAATACATGTTTTGTATCTCTTGGTTTTATATAAAAAATTCTTCAAATTTGTCCTTCTCTTTTAGTTTCTAAATTGTTTTAAAAATATTTTTAAATATAAGTACACCAAATAGTGTGTTATTGGCCATTTAGAAGATTAGCCATAAGGGTTATATAAGAAATATGACCCTATGGTATTTTTGGCCAAATGCCTGGTACATGTAAGGTACCCTGATTTTTTGTGAGGAATCTTGTTTTAGTACCTCTACTTCAATGACAAATTCTTAGGAAAAATTATATATTTTTGAGGACTGTGTCGTCTGACCTTAAAACATCTTTCTTACAGAGGGAAGGATTGAGCCATCTGACATCCAAGCCTTTCAACAATCGGACATATATAAGGAGGCGGTGGCTCTCTTCGAAGCCTTGGAGAAGGGGGACAAGGAAGACGTTCAGGAGGCGGACTACCTCCTTGCAAGAAACTTTCTAATTATAAATCTTCTCATTAGTAATGGTCAGAGGGTTGGGGCTATTATCAACATGAAATTGAGACATGTTTTAAATGCCGAACAGAAAAAGGAGTGTCATGTGGCTGTCGTAAGTTGTTTTTTTTTTTTCATATGTTGAATTCTGTAAATTGTTGATTCTTATTTCTGTAAGTTCTGGACAATGTTTTCTTTTCCAATGTTTATCCAGATCTCCGTGCACAAGACAGGTCACCTGGCTCCTGTGATCATGGACTTCAATAAAGAAATATTCAGGTACCTTAACATCTTCTGCAACAAAATCCGGCCAGCTTTGCCAGGCTTTAGCGACCAGTTAGAGGTCGAAACCTCACCCCTCTTCCTGACCTTCCCATACCAGAGGAATTTCCCCTCAGCAATGAACACCTCGACGATGTGTTGAAGATCTCATAGAGTTTATTACTGGTTCATTCACGTGTGTAACAACAATTTATATTCCCATACACCATGTGTAAAAAGTCCAAAAAGACTTATTTTATTTTTGTGGTTGATAAGTGGGATCCAAAGTTACCCTGGTCCACAACCAGATACTCTACTACCTGATGAACATTTTGAATGTTTTAAAAGAAAAGGCCTACACTTTCTTCACATCAACATCAGATCACTACTTCACAAAACGTATGAAGTACAACTTATAGCCTCCAAATCTAACGCAGCCATTATGTCTATAAACAAGACCTGGTTAGATAACTCTATCACAAACAATGAAATTCATATAGATGGGTACAAAATCTTCAGGAAAGACCGAAACCGTCGTGGAAGTGAAATTTGCATGTACATAAGAGAAGACCTGTACGCAGTTTTACTAGTAAATTTTGCCGTAGAGTTTACGAATGAATTTACGTGTACATAGATGGCGTTTTACAACAGGGTGTAAACTCACTCGTAAACGTAACATTACACTTAGACTTTGTCGTAGCTAACACGTGGAACTCTTCAAAAAAGGTATGAAAAGTATCTTAACAACAGAAGCTACGCATGCGCGTTGGCTACTTTCGTTTAATATCGTCTGCTTAATAAAAATGACCGAGAAAAAACACAGAAAGCCGAACTAGTCTGATATCGAGATGGTACTCGCAGGTGAGTACGCGTCCTCCATACGGATCATTCAGGGCAAATTCTCCCCGGCAATTACTGTGGATTCAAAGAAACGTGTGTGGGATAGCATCACACAGAAGTAAGTTGACTGGCATATTGAGATTTGTATCACATTTTTGGGACATCAGACTTATTTTTATATTGCCTTTTGTTTTATGACACATTTTATTCTCTGTTTGTAACGTCTTCAGGGACAAACAAAATTTCCTCGAGGATGATTTAAGTTGTGGAAACAAAGATTTTAAAAAATCGATTCATTGATTGTATATTGTTTAATGTCCCTCTCGAGAATTTTTCACTCATATAGAGACGTCACCGTATGCCGGTGAAGGGCTTCAAATTTTGACCTTTACTCGGCACTCAGGGCCATTTCTCCCAAAGAATGCTTTCGCAGGCGGGACTTTTGTTGTTGAGTAAGTCGTCGCTCGGTAATTCCGTAGAAATTGGGAGATATCCTGTTTCCATTTATGATTCTCTGTATTTTATGTTCTGACTACTTTTCATAAAGTCCGCATAAATCTTTCAACTTCCCCGTTTGCCATTGGCCATAACGGTGTAATTTTACGGTGTGTAAATTCGATGTACTTTGTAAATTCGATGAATTCTTGACTTTGAATAGGGGGACCTTTGTCTGTTATTACAATGTCCGGAATTACATGGGTTGAAAAGATTTTATCTAATTTCGTCATTGTTGACTTGGCAAGTCATCGCAGATGCTTGAAATTTTCACACAATCTGCCGTCAGGCATACCATACGGTGGAATACAATTTTTGTTCAAATCCAATGTCAACTTCCTGTTTGTCTGTGCATTCGTCTGTTTCATACATAACAAATTTTCGTCGCAGTCTTCTCATTAACTATTCGTAGCAGATGCTTGAAATTTTAGTACACTCTTTGTTGAGGCATGCCATAGGGTGGGATTAATTTTAATATGAATCTGATGTCAACTTCATATTTTTCTGTTCCTCTCCCTGTAATTAAACTTATGTACTGTATATTAACACGATAGTGTTTATTTACATTAGAGCGGGAGTGTTACTAGTGAGCATTGACTCACAGATTTCTTGTTTTGTTCATTTAAAAAAAAACCTGTTCCGGCATTTCAACAGAGAGGGGAAAAGATCATTTCTTCGACATCTACAGCCTCTTCCATAGAATCACGATCCTCCTAAGCATCCACAAACGGTTCTATGGCGATACCTCACAATTCTTCCAATAACTATCTTAGCTCTGTCACAGTAACACCACACTCAAATATTTCAAATAAAATTAGGACTTTTCGGTGCAATTAATCCAACTTCACAGAATTTTGTTTGAGATTTTCTCCGTGGGAATTACTGGATATGACCTGATTTACTTCTAATGTTGGTTTAATAAGAGAGCAAACATGCAGGTGAAGGGAAAGCTAAGCATATGAGAAGTTTCATTAGAGATTTATCTTCTATCTTCAGAAGATTTAGAAGAACATTCTTCTCTCTTGTCATTTTATAGTCTAATTATATCTTTTGAAAAGATACTTTGTTTATTTTTTATGATACATGATGTTGAAATGCATGTACATTAATAATTAATGAATGAATTAATCCACACAAGTTACAGTATAACCTGGCTTCCCGGTTCTTAAAAAGGCGAAAATGTTGCAAACAATGTTATAACAATATAATTAGGGTTGCTATTAAATTCATTCCTTATAATTTATTTTTCATTCATAAAGACAATTTACAATTTTCCTTTAAAAACGCCTTAAAATTGTTCATATTTTAGACATAAGTCAAGCAGATCGAAAAGTTTTTGACACAAGTCATTGTGACATAGGCAAACCAGATTATACAATTTAGATTATTGTTTTTTATCTTATCAAAGCACGCATTTAAAATCCAAAATTAAAATACATGTATTCTCAAATAAAAAAAGGATAGTGAACATTTCCAATATAAGGTATAGAAAAAAGATATGAGTTGAGATAGCAATACTTGCTTGAACAAGGCAGGTGCAGAATATTACTGCTGCTTTCTGTTTCCTTCCAGTCCAACATACGTCTCAAAGAGAGGGATGTACCATCACAAAAAAATTTACAAGCTTAGTCCTCTCTTTTTCGACTTTCAAAGTCATACTGAAAATGTTTCTCTAAATTTAAACCGTTTTCAATAACATCGTTATCCCTCCTCTTTGGCATGTACAAAGCACCTCATATACCACGCCCCGTTTAAAACTTTCTGGACCCGCCTTTGTTTTATGAAGGGCGCCAAACAACTCGGTTAGGAAAAAAAATTCCATTGAAATTACGCATGTACAGTTTGTACATCCCAATGGACACGTGAGAGTTTATCTATAAATATCGAATATCCCTGTTGCTGGTATGCCTGTCTGATATGCACGATAGCGACAGGAAATACCAGTCTTGCTGATAAAAGATCTGTTCGTCTGAGATTTACGGAGATGGCCGAGCGTCTTGGTGAAATAGACTTTGTCGCTAACAGATTCTACTTTGAATTATTTACTCTAATGGCTCATGTGTAAGATTCATCCTAGATATTGGTTAGCTATTGAGTAACCAGAAAATCTGCTATTATGGAAAAAGACAAAAATCTCCCCATAGCGCAAATGTAACATATTGAGAAACAGACATTATGCATTTTTTAAAAAATCTCCTTTTAAGAATTTTTAGCCCGTCGATATTTGGTCTTACCGAACACTTCTCGTAGATATTTGACAAAGTGTTGGAAGAATTGCCCCTCCTTCATTCTTGCGTTCCATCCCTCTGCTGAGAGATCAACATGGATCAACTGCATCAAGCTGGAGACACTAAGCGTGTTGGTTCCATTTGTGAACAAGTATTTAATGTTCGTTCCTTCAATGAGCTGAAAGTAGTGAACACCATTGGAAACATACATCGGATGTAAGGCAATTTTTTTCATTACAGTGTATATAGACATATTCCCACAAACTTCACATACCTGCAGGACACCCGTCCTCTCCAGCCCGCGCCTTAACTGGGAATGGGCCGCGGTGCTGCCATCAATAATAAATGGGAGACACCTCAATAGAGGGCCTCCATGAAGAATGATCAGGCCTGTGCAGAAAGAATCAATAATTCTTCAAAAACCGAAAATAGAAACTTGTTTTTATGAAATGACAACTTAATATATCATTCATAAATGTAACCTATCGATTACCAGGCCAGCGTACTGTGTTGAAAATGCAGTTATGGGTTTATCTTTTTCTTCCATTTCACACTGCCAATATCCTGACACAAGGTCAATGGTACTAAACCATGAAGCACCCGCTAACGAATCAAGGGATTCGGGGTAACGGATCTGCATCCTTTCTGGTAGCCTTATTTAGTTGCCTATAATCTACACAAACCTCCAGGTTTTATCTTTTCAACCAATAACGAAGGAACAGACTAGGATCTTTTACTTTGTTCAGCGATGTTTTTTTTTCAAGCATTTTCTGAATTTTTTTTCCAACTATTTCTTTATGTGCAGAATGGCCTTCTACCCCCCCCCAGCACCTTAACAGGACACCCTCTTAGTCCATTACCATCGTGAATATTCTGTCTCCTATTGTGTTATGCAAAACCCACAAACCACTGGATGTTCTGTGGGACTGCGATACATCGGTCAAAAGTTTTGAACTATAGAATGCGATTATGAATAAATATTTTATGATTAATTTATGAATTATGAATAAATATTAAGTTACATACATATAAGTAAAGTTTTTCCCTTTCAGATTCAAGGACACTGTAGGATGTTTCTGCCTTGAATGACATATGTAAAATATTTACTGATATTTATTATTTAGGTGTTAAAATGTTATTTCTGAAAATTTCAAAATTTACATTGACGACATCATGGCACTTGATCCCACCTCTGACGTTTTGGAGGTTCGTGTTTGCTCTGCTCCTATTTTGTATTATTTTACGGACTTTTAATCAGGGATACTTTCGTTATCTCCATATGTTTCATTTAGAAATATTTTATCAGTTATTTTAACACACATTGTGCAACGTTTGCTAATTTTGTTTCTTGAAATACGAATTAAAAAATGTAAATTGATCGTTGCAGCTGTTACTAAAGTGACTTTTGCCGCGAGCTTTACTGCTTAATTGATATCTCTTGTCCTAATTGCAATGACCAAAAAGGTGTATGTGGTATATTTTCCTTTTTGTGAAATAAAAATGTTTAACATCTTTTCAGTGAACATTTTAGGCAATCTGAATGTGTTACATGTAATATGCATACTAAACTGAATGCAAATAAACTAATAAGTTTCAAATTTGAAATAATGTGTAGATTTTTATATCCATGTTAGGTGAGCGACAACAAATGTCGGTTAATAAATGTATTCAAATTATCTGATGCCATCCGAGTTACCTAAAATTTCCATAACTTTGACCTGCAGTAAGTTTGGGATTTTTTGGGTTTCTTTTAATTGAACATACGAACTTTTTCTACCTAAGGTTATCATAACAATGAAGAATGTTAAATAATCTTGAAAATGCGTTTGAATAACCAATGCCGTCGATCTCAGAAATATTTCGGGAAATTGAAAATACCTTCCTTATTTTCTTCTTTGTGAAAAACTTCAAACCATCGCGCTACTATCTCGGCGGCCATGCCAGTTTTCTTGTGAATTGTCACTTTTCATATTCTCAAATGTAAAGAAAAAAGCCACAAAAACACGTTGTTTTTTTTTTCGATACTTTCTATGATCATGCTCATGATAATTAAAAAACTTGGATGCGATTTATACATGTTATAATCTATATCAAAGTTAAATATTTTGGAAAATTAAGAATGATAAACAGAAATTTTGCTAAAAATTTCTTCTCAAGAATGACAAATTCTGAAATTGATCATATTTACCTCTGTAAAGAATGTATCATACATTTATGCTTTTAAACTTAATAAAATAATACACACAAATGCAGTGTGTGCCAAAGGTGACTGGAAAAAATTCTATATACCAAGATGTTTTTTACTTTATCCTTTTGTACATTCATATTTTAACGTGTCTAATTACACAGAGTGTGTATTTTGCAAAGCAATTATATCAAGTTCAATATATTCCACTTACTGTTTTAAGTGGGAAATACCATGATTTAATTGAGATTAAGAAACCATTCACATTTCATCTAATTTCACACGTGATAAAACACGTGGATAATGGGACATAGTTTAGAAATAAGAAAAGATGTAATACTATGCTTCATAACAAAATCAGAATGTTTCATCTCATTAATGATTATAGGAATAGGTAAGCTGGTAAATGAAATAAGCGTTAGAGTTAATGGTACATTTTTATTTTTGAAATTGATATAGTAAATAAATCTTTCAAATCTTAAAGGTTTAGGTAAATAAATTTAGATTTAAAATTCAAACATATTCCCAAAGAGAATATTTGTGTAGGGTATTAATTCAAGAGAAAATATATTATGTTAGAGCCCTTCCCAGCAACCCTTTCCATAGTTTGATTCGATGAATTGATACAGTGTATGGGTTTGCTAAGCACATAAAATAGATAAAATCAAGGCTTCCTGGTCCTATGACACTACCAATCATGAAGTGTTAATTACAGGGTACAAAGCTTACCTTACAAAGCGACTTTAAATTGTAAAGCAGATTAAAGGGAAGTTAAACTAAAATAACTCCTTCACACCTTCACATCTTTGTTAATGTATGCATTGAAATGTTTACAAATATTCAATCATGCATCAGAATAAAAAGCGGGATATTTAAGTTCAAAAAGGAGAAATACACGATATCTTTCGTTTAATATAAAAACAAGTTATCCCAAAATGCATTTTGCTAATAACACACACTTGATACACAACCAGTATACCATTTTGCCATTGCGTGCAAATTATTTATTAAAATCTTCTATATCTGTTTATGATCATAAAATATGAGATGAAGTGCACAAAGTCCTTATTTATAACAATTCTGTGAATAGCAAAATAATTCAGCTTATTTTCTTGATAAATTACATTTAATAAGCTATTTTGATAGTTACCCTCAATTTCAAGAAAGGATATGAGGCTCAGTTTAGTACATAATCACATTTTTTTTAGTCAAGTCTGAAAATTAAGGAATTTACAATTTTTTCTGCACTACTTTCTTCTCCTACCGATTCTAAAAATAATTAGTGGGATGTACCCAATATGAAAAAGCATTTTTTTGATTTTACAATATTTCACACTGTTTGTCAATCTACAGCATAAGTAGAGACATCATGCCAAGTTTCATGAAAATTCCATTAATTAAGATTTTACAGCATTTTCAGTTCTAAGTGTAATATCCTTAAAAAGTGCTCCAATCTAGTCAAAACTGCACCCAAGTTTTAAGTAAAATTTTAGCTTATTAACACATTTATACCATTCTTATTCACCTTCATAACTTTAAATACATATAGTCAAATCATAAGAAAGCACTTAATTGGGTCAATTTCACTTATTTAAAAAAAATTAATGCATTTCCGCACAAAATATAACCATTTTTCACCCTATAATTCATAGTTTCCCCAGTGATGACAAAAAAATTAAATTACCAAATACCTAGAAAGTAGTAAAATAAGAAAGTGCTGATTATTTCCTGTCCATGGATGTATCACTCATTAAATTTGGTCTATGAATAAAAAAGTTTTTTCTACTCCTATATAGAATCATTTGTTTCAAAGCAATTTTTATGCCAATGCAAATTTACTCATCTATGACATCACAATGACATCATAATAATGGATAGCTCAATACATGTGTATCATCACTTTTCCCGTACTTTTCATTAAAGACAAAAACAGTGCTAATATATTCATGTTAACAATAAAAAATAAAATTATGTGGTTTTGCAGATTAAATAAATAACCTACTAAAGTTGTTTTGTTTCCATGGTAACCATTTTGTAATTTGTAGGAAAATGAGACAAAATGTTGAATTTCCAGACAAATCGCATAATTTTGACAATCAAATATTTATGAAATTTCGAGTCTTATATCCGTGTAATCTTAATAATGCATAATTTACAAAACAAAGATGTAGATCTAATTAATTTGAAAATCTTAATTAAGAAAAGAAAATCTATAATATGAGCTGCAAAATGTATATAGCAGTGCATGTACAGATTAGTTATAGCTAAATACTTTATCATTCTGATCACCTATTTAATATGTACATTTCCTCACCCCCAACTCCCACCCCCACCCCATTCCCTACTTTGATGAAATTTTTTTTAGAAAAACTTGAACTTACACATTTTGCCGACTGTCACATTTTGATTGTGATGCTTCAAGATGTATTCAAATGGGTGCGCATTTGCTGGTCAATAGTTTTTAACACCATCTGCATGAACCTCATGGTTTTCCAGTACCAATCACCATGACAACCTAAAAAAAAATTCATACTATAAATGGCACAATATCACATTTGCAGACAGACAAACACACAGAGATTCAATACATACAATTTTACCATATTCCTTTTATGCCCATAACTTGAAACCTATTAAAAATGATGAGTTTGCTCCCACTCGAAATCACACTGTTAACATATATTGGTAATTAAGTTAATTCAGCAGAATAGGTAAAAAGCACGTTTTACTGATAATAATGGTACAATCAACAAATACATGTAATGCAATTGCTAAAAAATATGAGAAAAATCAGTTAATGTGCATGTTCACACACACCGTTTAACTCCCAGACAGCTGCACCCAGTTTGACCGTGCAACTGATCTGAAATGATGTATGTCACATATGTGACGTGTCGATCATCATGTTCAAAAAACATTAAATTTCTACTTACAAACACTGTACTAAGGTATACCTCTTGCCTCAGGTGTAAAATACAAAAGTCCTACACTTATGTACTGCTCAACACTGCACTGAACAGTTTTGATAACTTTCTGCTAAGTCTACTTTCACTTCGTCCTTGACCCTGATTGAATACCGATCCCGACCTCATTTGTGAATTTTTGTGTATTGAAAATAAACCACTGTGGAGCATGTACTTCTACGTAATTGCTTCTTAATCAATTTATATATTTATGATTCTGAATTTATAAATAAATGATATAAATCGATACATTTACACGTTACATGTGTAAACAATGGGTGATACATGTATATTTTCTACTTTAAATTAGAAGTTTGTTATTTATGTATCAATTTGTTTGAAAATGTGTTTCAACAATATAATAATTGTTTTTTTCAAAATTTGAAAATTGAAAATAATAGAAAACACCAAATATGAAATAAATTTAAGATCAAATCTTTCAATATGCCAGGCTTCAAAAAGGGTACAGTCCAAATTGTTTTCCATAGTTGAAAGTGTTTTTTCTAATATATTTGACATTACATTGACATTGACATTGGACAGAGAGGTATATTTTTCGTGCAAGCATCTACTGCTACACAGGTTCTCAGTTTATTCTCCTACTCATCTAAAAATAAAGTGAAAGTGGGGAATTCCAGGATTCTCAATGGCGGTATAATACACAAAATAATTCAGTCTAATTTTCTTGATGAATTACATTTACCCGCGATTTAAGGATCAATTCCATACTCCGCGATTCTATAGAGCATACCCTCTTACCAATGCACCACGCGGGCGACCTACACTGTGTTAACCGAAATAAAATAAATCGATTTCATTAATACAAAGCGAGAAAAACCATTTCTAAATTTAGATAAGGATCTAATTCACATTTTCACATTTCTTAAGTTTCTCCCATGTGATTAACCATGTGATTGATATATGTATTCTTACTTCTGGAATTTCCAGGGGCCCGTGTTTTATGCTTTATTTACATTTTTGAACCATGCATACATTTTTTTAGATCGATAGCTTCTCGTCCTTATCAATTAGAATGCATCAAAGAATAAACATTTTGAACATACTCAAGTAGTAATGATATTATGGACAACCTTTGAAATTCATGTCATAGAAAATGCTTGGTTTTGATCTATCAACCAAAAATAACTCTTCATGACAGAAACTATACAATTGCTATATTTTTTAAAAAGTATTATATTTGCGTTTCATCATATAAATATCTTGACTCCTTAAGTGAAACATTTGTGTCAAGGTCAGCAAAGCGTTATAAATTGGGGAAAACCAGGTTTATATTAATTTGTGAAAATAACAAAGGAGTTAAAAATTCTTTAAAAATCATTATATAAAAAATAGCAAATCCATTATTGGTTATTGGTCTACATTTGGATTTAAACTTTACAATAAAAAGCCATTTTCTACTTTTTCCTACCCTTAGTGCTCAGGTGAGCGATGTGGCCCATGTGCCTCTTGTTGTAATGTCTGTCTGTTTGTCCGTCTGTTGTCAACTTTTACCTTCGCCATAACTGTGCGTGAAGGTCCATCATTGGATGCTGGAACTTGATTTACACTTACTTACAAGTCCCTGTGTATACCCTGTTCACCTTGTTTGGAACTCCTGGGGACCTTCTAATTAACTTTTTTTTATCCTTTGATATTGACTGAACATGGTATACAGAAACTGTATACTATGAAATGTTTAGATTGATAATATATGAATTAAATATATCTTTAGTATTTAAAAGGATTATGATATAATATGCATTTTCTTTGTGTAGGAAATTCACCTTTGGTGCAAAAAACATTTCTTTTTCAAATAAAATTTTGATATAAATTTTAATATGCTAAATGGTAAACCTAAAGTGGAAATATTCTTGATGAAGTTCAGAGCAGCACTCTGTGAAGTAATAAAAAAAAATGTTTCTAATCATGGGTCACATATTTTCCTTCTTTAATCAGACAAAATTTACAAGCAATCTTTTAGCATGTTCATAAAGCTTTATCAAGGTTACATGTAGGATAAATCTAGATATTTTTTTGAGTGAAATGTAGTTAACACGGCTATCTTTTCATTTTCTTAATAGATGGGATCCTATGGATGAATGAATTAAGTCAAATTTGGTTGTTACAGTAGTTTTTTTTTAATTAACACATGTGCTAACATTTAAATCAATTTTGTTTTAATATTTGAATTTATAGTATGATATCATAATTTCTTTTAAATGGGGTGGTTTTTTTTTCAAACAGCCAAAAATAAATCAATATATTATCCTTTTACTACTGATTTAGAATTGTCTCAAAAATCCCCAACACAGGAAAAGTTTGACACCTGGGGTATTTCACTGTGTATTAAATCAGATCCTGTGTATAGGGATTAGGAGACAGATGACCACAGGTAGACTGCTAGCCCCTAAGGCATTCACACCTGTACAAAATAAGCCCCTCCCTCACCTGGAATTTACCACCCGGAAAAAAATCTCTGCCTTTAAGCACTTTCAACTGACACCAAGGTCAATTACGTTGTTTTT
>NW_026929091.1:0-37151 GCF_032062105.1 Saccostrea cuccullata | reverse complement strand
TTCAAACAGCGTAATCGATAAGCGTATTGGATTTTCACGCTAGTGACCCGTTTCAATTACCAGTGTGTCCAAAATATGTTTAATCCATTTTCAGGTTTTATAGGTTATTTTTCGGAATCGGACGGAAGACCTACTCGTTGCTCGCAACGAGATCGTTTCTAGTTATTATTATTATTCTTATTATTATTATTCTTTTTTTGACAAAATTTTGTGCAGGCGATTTCTCGATAACTGTTCAGCAGTTTTCAACGAAACTTTCACAGAATTTGTGTTATAATATGAAATTGTTACTTTTGAAGGAAAATTTGGAAAATACGATTCCGGTTCCAAGTTATGGCCAATTTCCTGATTTTAAAATGCAATTTTGTAGCCCCTTTTTATCGAAAATGGCTGAGTATATGAACTGGAGACTAATTGGATATGATAGATCATGACTTTGTGGTTTGCGGAATCGTCTTTTTGTGCGTCGTCAGTACTTCAGGTTTGTACCGGAAGGGTATTTAAAAAATGCAATTTTCCAATTTTTTTATTATTTAATATTTTTCTGTGATGTTAATAATTTAAATAGAGACTCATTTGCGAATGCGTTATATGTAATTTGTTTTAGAATCGAAAAAGCCAATCTCGAGATATTTGCATTTAAAAATTTGAAGCGGTGTTTTCAATGGCCGAATGGTTAATGCGTTGGATTGTCACGCGAGCGACCCGGGTTCGCTCCCCCGAATGTCCGATTTTTTTTTATCACTTTTTCTGCTAGATTTTTTGCATTTTATTTCAGAATGGGACGGAAGACCTCTCGTTGCTCGCAACGAGATCGTTCTAGTTATTATTATTATTCTTTTTTTTTGACAAAATTTTGTGCACGCGATTTCTCGGAAACTATTCAGCGGTTTTCAACGAAACTTTCACAAAAAATGCGTTATTACACGAAGATGTGCAGTCTGTAATTTGTTTTAGAAAATTCGCTTCCGGTGCCAAATTATGGACAATTTTCTGATTTTAAAATGCAATTCTGTCGCGCACTTTTATCGAAAATGGCTAAAGATATGAACTGGAGTCTTATTGGAGACAATAGCTCGTGACTTTCTGGTTTGCAGAATCACCTTTTTGTGTGTTGTCAATACTTCCGGTCGTTACGAGATGCAAATTTTAAAAAACCGTATATTTCGAACTTTTTTGTTTTCCAATATTTTTCATTTATTTTTGGAATGCTAACAGTAATCCTTCTTATAATGCTTGCTATATGATTTGTTTGTAAATTGATAAATCCAAACTCCAAATATTAGCATTTAAAAATCTGAAGCGGGTCCAATATGGCGGTTGTCTCTGTCAACTCCGACATTTCGCAATAGGGGTTTACGGAGTAAGCCGAGAGTTTGCTTGAACGAAGGTAACATAAGGATAAATAAAATGTAAAGGAATACTTGGATTGTCACGTCGTATTTACGTTGCAATTCTGTGTCAAACTAAGTTCTTCTTAAACGTCTTCCATAATTGGTTTGGCTGGTTTTCAAAGTAGAAAAAGAAAAGACTAAATGTGCAAATGAAATACGATACCTAATACATGTATCTTCTGATTTGCCACACGGAAAAACAGATCTCAAATCATAGTTATAAGTAATAGTTTTTCAAGAAAGAATATCAATGAATATAGTAAGTATAAAACTTGTGTCATATTAAACTAATAGGAAAGACAGAATAAGATAACTATTTTTTAAAAGATCGCTTTATGGGGTTTGTATTAAAATTATTGTCTCGAAGATCTGATTCAAGTTATTGAGCACAAATGGTATCCAATTCCCTGACTGTCGAAAGTTGTAGGACAGTCAGGGACGGCCATCTCGTAACGACCGGAAGTATTGACGACGCACAAAAAGGTGATTCTGCAAACCAGAATGTCACGAGCAATTGTCTCCAATAAGTCTCCAGTTCATATCTTTAGCCATTTTCGATAAAAGTGCGCGACAAAATTGCATTTTAAAATCAGAAAATTGTCCATTTCTTGGCACCGGAAGAGAATTTTCCAAAAAAAAATATAGACTGCACAACTTCATGTAATGACGCAATTTTGTGAAAGTTTCGTTGAAAACCGCTGAATAGTTTTCGAGAAATCCCGTCCACAAAATTTTGTCAAAAAAAGAATAATAATAATAAGAAACAATACAATCACTATAAGGTCTTCCGTGAAGACGGAAGACCTTAATAATAATAACTAGAAAAGAAACTCGTTGCGAGCAACGAGAGGTCTTCCGTCTAATTCTGGAAAAAAAACCACAAACTCGAGCTGAAAAAAGTGATCAAACTTTTTATGGAAACAAAGAAGATTCAACCCGAATTGCCAGCGTGAAAATCCAATGCGCTTACTATGACGCTATTGGGACCACAGCTCTAAATGTATTTGTATAATTATATTTCTGCAACAGTACATCTGTCTTAGAATTATGAAAGGCGAATCATTATTCATAATTTTGCGTCAAACACCTGGAGTAAATCGTCGCGCCTTTTATTGAGAATGTTCCATTAAATAGGTGTGATAGCTTCAATGGAAAGAAAAAGAACGTTCTTATAGCTAAAATATCAAGGTGAAGAAAGTATATTTAACACATTTTACAAATTTCATATTGTATATAAGCAAGTAACACTAAAGCAATGAAACAGTTATTGAATTAAACTTTTTTGAAATTTCCTGTTTATGCCCAAAATGAACTATCCAGATTAGTTAAGCTTTTATGAAAATGTTGAAATGTTTTGCCGAAAAACATGTGTTGCCCGAAGACAATCAAGGAATCGGATACCATTTACATGTATGCTCAATAACTTGAATCAGATCTTTGAGACAAGAATGTTAATATATACTCCATTTATCGATCTTTTAAAAAAACTGTTATCTTATTTTGTCTTTTCTATTTTTTTAATATGACAAAAGTGTGCATTGGAAAAACAGTTTGTAATTTCTATACCTACTATATTCATTGACATTGTTTCTAGAGAAACTATTACTTATAACTATGATTTAAGATCTGTTTTCGCGTGTTGCAAATCAGAAGGTATTAGGTATCGAATTTCATTTGCACATTTAGTCTTTCTTTTTCTACTTTGAGAACCAGTCAAATGTAATTATAGATGACGTTTAAGAAGAACATAGTTTGACACAGAATTGCAACGTAACTACGACGTGACAATCCAAGTATTCCATTACATTTTATTTTTGCTTGTGTTACTATCGTTCAAGCAAACGCTCGGCTGACTCCGAAAACCCCTATTGCGAAATGTCGGAGTTGACAGGGACAGCCGCCATCTTGGACTCGCTTCAGCTTTTTAAATGCTAATAGCTAAAGTTTAGATTTATCAATATTCAAACAAATTATATAGTGAACATTATAAGAAAGATTTCTATTAGCATACCAAATATAAATGAAAAATATTTAAAAATAAAAAAGTTAGAAAAATACGAGTTTTTAAATTTGCATCTCATAACGAACGGAAGTATTGACGACGCACAAAAAGGTGATTCTGCAAACCAGAAATTCATGAGCTATCGTCTCCTATAAGTCTCCAGATCATATCTTTAGCCATTTTCGATAAAAGTGCGCGACAAAGTCGCATTTTAAAATCAGAAAATTGTCCATAACTTGGCACCGGAAGCGAAATTTCCAAAAAAAATTATAGAGTGCAGAACTTCATATACTGTCATTGTAGTTGTATGACTACAATGCAAATTTAAAAAAACGTATTTTTCTAACTTTTTTGTTTTTTCAATATTTTTCATTTATATTTGGTATGTTAATAGAAATCTTACTTATAATGCTCACTATATAATTTGTTTGAATATTGATAAATCGAAACTCTAGATATTAACATTGAAAAATCTGAAGCGGGTCCAAAATGGCGGCTCTCTCTGTCAACTCCGACATTTCGCAATAGTGATTTATGGAGTCAGCCGAGCGTTTGCTTGAACGAAAGTAACACAAGGAAAAATGAAATGTAAAGGAATACTTGGATTGTCACGTCGTAGTTACGTTGCAATTCTGTGTCAAACTATGTTCTTCTAAACGTCATCTATAATTAGATTTGGCTGGTTCTCAAAGTAGAAAAAGAAAGACTAAATGTGCAAATGAAATTCGATACCTAATACCTTCTGATTTGCAACACGTGAAAACAGATCTTAAATCATAGTTATAAGTAATTATAGTTTTTTCTATATAAGTATAGAAATAACAAACTGTTTTTCCAATGCACACCTTTGTCATATTAAAGTAATAGAAAAAGGCAAAATAAGATAACAATTTTTTAAAAGATCGCTAAATGGAGTTTATATTAACATTCTTGTCTCAATGATCTGATTCAAGTTATTGAGCATAAATGGTATCCGATTCCTTGATTGTCTTCGAGCAACACATGTTTTTCGGCAAAATATTTCAACCTTTTCATAAAAGCTTAAGGCTATAAACAGGAAATTTTAAAAAAAGTTTAAATTCAATAACTGTTTCATTTCCTTAAGTGTTACTTGCTTATATACAATATGAAATTTGTAAAATGTGTTTCTTCACCTTGATATTTTAGCTATAAGAACGTTCTTTTTTCTTTCTTTTTACATTATTAAGCTATCACACCTATTTAATGGAACATTCTCATTATTAAAAGGCGCGACGATTTACTTCAGGCGTTTGACGCAAAATTATGAATAGTGATTCTTGCTTGACAAATTTTTTTCGTCGATGACGTCATGTACTGTTGCAGAAATATAATTATAAAATACATTTAGAGCTGTGGTACCAATAGTGTCATATGTAAGCGCATTGGATTTTCATGATTTATAGCGCTTGGCGATTCGGGTTTTCTCCTTTCTTTCCATAAAAAGTTTGATCACTTTTTTCAGCTTTTCTTTTTTAGTTTGTGTTTTTTTTTCTGAATCAAATATGTCATTTGTTTGAAAATCGACCTCTCGTATGCATTTGAAAACGCAACGAATTCGTTTTGTAGCGGGCGACCCGGGTATTCCGCTTGTGACCAAAAAATTTTATCACTTTTTCTGTATTTTTATTAATTTTAGACCAAATTTTTCAACTTTTAAGTACCTTACGTCCGGTCCATTTCTCCAGAACAGCTTAAGATATGAAAGTTAACTGTGTCAGATATCATAGATCATGACTTGAAGATTTGTCCATTAACATTTTTTCCGTCGTCAATACTTCCGGTCGTCTCAGAAAAGGGAATTAAAACTCGATTTCGAACATTTCTTTGTCTTTCTTTCTTCTTTTTTCTGTGATATTCATGGTGAAAGTTAAAGCCCCTTTTTGATGATTTTACGTATATACAGTTTCTTGAATTGATTAAGAAGGAATTAAATATCTTTGAATATCTGAGAACTTTCGCAAACGTAGGTTCAACGTTTCCTTAAACACTAAAAAATATTCATTTCATTTTCTCATAAATAGACTTCGCGAGGGGAAAACCCATTGTGCAATACACAAGTGTGCAGGTAAAGTCTTTGACGCGATGGCGAAAGAACCTGTAGAAAAACTTCCCTGGTTCAATTGAGACGAGATTTTAGTAAAAAAAAGTGTGTATATTGAATATATTATATGTGTTCATCTTATCCCCCCCCAACCCATTTCCTTTTTATGAACTGTAAAAGACCTATCTCCCACCTTTATATGTCAAAAAGGGGGAATATTTTGATAAGCAATATTGAACAAAAGATGGTCAAAATAATGTTCTAAAGAATATGCATACTTTGAATTTTTGTAAAACGGCCCCATTAGGGACTTGGAGCGATGGCCCCTAAATATTTCAATTTATCATATCTCCAGAACGAAAAGAAATCTCTGAATAAGTGTTCAACAAAAATCTTAAAAATCATGAGTCCTTTTATTTGATATCAAGTGAAAGGGGCTAGCCCCTCAAATTAGGGGCTCAAAGGGGCCAAAAGTCTTTCATCTATAACTCTTTAATGATCAATATTTTGTTATACATTACTGAAGCAAAAGTATTCATCTTAAGATTTGCAACAACATATCATAAAATTCTGATCATATGTTATGTAATAAGGGGTCAAAGGGGGCCAGAATGTCAAATCTTTGACCCTTTATATCTCAAAAAGGAGGAATGTTTTGATAAGCAATATTGAACAAAATATGGTCAGAATAATATTCTAAACAATATGCATACTTTGAAATTTTGAAAAACGGCCCCATTAAGGACTTGGAGCGATGGCCCCTAAATATTTCCATGTAGCATATCTCCACAACAAAAATAAATCTCTGAATAAGTGTTGAACAAAAAATCTTTAAAATCACAAGACCTTTCATCTGATATCAAGAAAAAGGGGCTGACCCCTTAAATTAGGGGCTCAGAAGGGCCAAAAGTCTTTTATCTATAACTCTCTAATGAACAATAGTCTGATATACATTTCTGAAGTAAAAGTATTTATCTAAACGAATTGCAACAATATATGATACAATATTGATCATATGTTACGTAATTAGGGGTCAGAAGGGGCCAGAATATCAAATCTTTGATGCTTTATATCTCCAAAAAGGGGGAATATTTTGATAAGCAATATTGAATAAAAGATGGTCAGAATAATGTTCTTAACAACATGCATACTTTGAATTTTTGTAAAACGGCCCCATTAAGGACTTGTGGGAGTGGCCCTTAAATATTTCCATTTAGCATATTTCCACAACGAGTAGAAATCTCTGAATAAGTTTTGAACAAAAAATCTTAAAAATCACAAGACCTTTCATTTGATATCAACAAAAGGGGGCTGACCCCTCAAAATAGGGGCTCAGAGGGGCCAAAAGTCTTTTATCTATAACTCTTTAATGATCAATACAGTGGACCCTCATTTATCCGGATGCCTTTGTTCCCAGTCAATTTGTCCGGATATGTGAAGCATCCGGATATCTGAATTACCCGTTAAACAAGACAGAATAACATTTAAAAATGTCGTTCCGATAAAAAATCGTCCGGATACTGAAGCATCCGGATATCTGGCATCCGGATATCTGAAGGTCCACTGTATTTTGTTATACATTACTGGAGCAAAATTATTCATCATAACGATTTGTATCAATAAATGATACAATTTTGATCATATGTTACGTAATTAGGGTTTGCAAGGGACAAAATGCTGTATTTTTTATGCTTTACGTCTCAAAAAGGGGGAGTATTTTTATAAGCTGTATTGAACAAAAGATGTTCAGAATACCCTGATTAAAATGAGAAATTTTAAATTTATTGAAGGAAAACTTAAAGTCATTCTCTTTTAACAATTATCTCAGTCAAAATCACATCTCATCTTATCTAGGAATTCAACGGAAGACCTACTCGTTGCTCGCAACGAGATCTTATCTAGCTATTATTCTTTTTTTCTCCTAACCGATTTTGTGCAGAAGATTTCTCGGAGATCTCTCGATCGATTTGCTTCAAATTTTCAGGGTTAATGCGTTGCTATTTGAAGTTTATAACGCCGCTTCAGTTTTTGAAAAATCACTTCCGGTCAGAAGTTATCGCCCTTTGATCAAAATTTAGATGACCTCCATGTCTGTGATGGAACTCAAAAACGGCTTAAGCTAGAAAGCTGAAATTTTCAGGATGATAGAGGACATGTTGCCATATTGCACCTGGGTCAGGATATTTTCCGGAAGTGCCTAGTATGGAAGCTCGGTAGGGGTCAAAATTTAGGACACGAATCATGACTGATGTTTTGAGACATTTCGCATCATATCTTTTAAAGTATAATTATTATGTAAGGACATACTGAACAGAATTTGTGCAGGACTACAAGATCTTTCATATGATATCAAGAGAAAAGTGCTGACTCATCACATTAAAGGCAGAAAGGGGCCAAAAGTCTTTAATCGATAACTCTTTAACAATCAATATTTTGTTATACATTACTGAAGCAAAAATTTACCTCAACAATGTAAAGCTATATATTATGATTTTCATGTCGTATGGTACATAATTAGGGGCCACAAGGGGCCAGAACGCTAAATTTTTGACGCTTTATATCTGGAATGTGAGAAATATTTTGATAAGTGATATTGAACAAAAGATGTTCAAAATAATGTTCTGAACAATTTGCAACCGTTCATTTTTCGCTAAACGTCCCCATTAAGGAGTTGAAGGGTTGGCCCCTAAATATTTCTTTTGCAAATAAATCGAAAACGAAAAAGAATCTCTGAATAGTTCTTGAACAAAAAGTGTTCAAAATCAAAGAGCTTTAAGATGACGTCAAGAAAAAGGGGCTGGGCGCTCAAATTAGGGACCAAGAGGGGCCAAAAATCTTCAATGGATTACTCTTTATGAGTAAATAATGTGTAATACATTACTGAAGCAAAGATGTTTATCTCAACCATCTGCAACTATGTATTATGATTTTCATGTCATATGTACATAATTAGGGACCACAAGGGGCCAGAACGCTAAATCTTTGACGCTTTATATCTTGAAAGTGAGAAATATTGTCATAAGTAATATTGAACAAAAATGTTTAAAAAAATGTTCTTAACAATTTGCAATCTTTCATTTTTTGCTAATCGTCCCCATAAGGGAGTTTAAGGGTTGGCCCCTAAATATTTCTTTTGCAAATAACTCGAAAACGAAAAAGAATCTCTGAATAGTTGTTGAATAAAAAGTGTTCAACATCCTAAGAGCTTTAAGATGACATCAAGAAAAAGGGGCTGGGCGCTCAAATTAGGGACCAAAAGTCGAATTTTTAAGTCTGTAATGTTCAATGTCAATTTACAGATTATGGAGGCAAAACGTTCTTCTTTAAAACCTTAATCATTATTAAAGAATGGAAATCTCAATCAAAATCTTATCTCATCTCATCAAGAATCGGACGGAAGACCCACTCGTTGCTCGCAACGAGATCTCATCTAGTTTTTCTTATTTTTTTTTCTTACCGATTTTGTGCACGCGATTTCTCAAAATTGTTGGTTATATTTTTATGAAACTTTCAGGTCTGATAGAACATAAAAAAAAAACTTGATGCATTTTTTTCATTTTGATGACGTCACTTCCGGTTCGAAGATTTTTGCAATTTTGTGATTTTTAAGGGTCATTTTGTCCGTCGCTCCTCTTAAAACCGCTCATCACAGGAAGATAAAACCTCTTCTTGAAGATAGAGCAACAAATGTAGATTTGTGTTGTTAACTTTGACCGGAAGTACTGCACGTTTACGCTCGGTATGGTCTGAAAAAAGTCATATTAAGTGTTTAAAAATTTCTACCACTTTTTCTATTATATTGTTTTACTTGTAAATATTTTGTTAAAACATATAGAACAAAAATTGTGAAGAATTCTGAGATCTTTCAAATGATATCTCGAAAAAAGGGCTGACACCTAAAATAAGGGATCTAGAGGGGCCAAAAGTTTTTATTTGATATCTCGAAAAGTATTGAGAATTAGTAATACTTCAAAGAAGCAAAGTTTTTCAAAATGACAAGTTCAATCTATTTGATTCGTCAAAATACGTCCGGCGTCGTCACTTCCGGAAGTAGTCAAAAACGCGTATTTTTGCCGTTCTTGTCAAGTTTTTTGGGTAACATATGTCTCTGGGAGCATGAAGATTAATTTTCCGTCCGTCATCGTCACTTCCGGTTAAACCGGAATTAGCAAATGTTGCTTATTTTTGCATTTATTAACATAGCTTTAGAGGTTTCAAACCATTTTGAGGCGTTATTTCTCATTTTTGTTGAAAATGAAAACTACTTCCCGTCAAACAAGACGGAAGACCTACTCGTTGCTATGCAACGAGCTTTGCTCTAGTTAAGGTCTTCCGTCTTCAGCGGAAGACCTTATTGGTATTCGTTTGTTTCTTTTCCACTGTTTTTTAAGGTGTTCCGGCTTCAGCGGAAGACCTTCTAGTGATTCTTAGGTTTCTTTTTCACTTTTCTTATTAAGGTCTTCCGACTTCCTTCGGAAGACCTTACTGTTTTTCTTATGTTTCCTATTATTATAATTTTTCCCTTTTCATAGTACACGAGATTTCTCGGAAACTACTGAACCGATTTCAGAGATTTTTTAGGAATGATGCATTTTTGTAATATCTCCAGATTTTGTTTTCATTTTTTTAAAAATCACTTCCTGTCGCATTTTTTGTCCGATTTTCATTTTTTAAATCGTCATTTTGTCCACGCATCTTCTTGTAAACCACTCAAGACTGAATCACGAAATTTTCAGGTATGGTAAAACATCTCTTTAAAATATGTATTGCGTCTTTTAATTAGGCATCCGTCACTACCGGTCGACACAGGAAGTGATATTTAATTTAATAAAGATTTTTTTAAAAAATTTAACCGTCTTGAATAAAGGCAAACAGAACTTATGTTTACATTCACAATCGTCAACAAAAAGCATCGATTGGAATACTTCCAGTTTATACCGGAAGTTTACGAAAAAATTTACTTTCTCTCTTGAATCAAAAGAAATAGAAAAAAATGGTTTATTTTGAGTTTTTTTTTTCTGGTCTTTCGCCTTTGATGTCAGCCGGAAGTGAAGCCCAAATTGCCGAAAGTCGTCAAATAACGTCACTTCCGGTCAAACCCTAATTAGTTAAAAAAGCATATTTTGGCCGTTTTTGACATGTTTTTGGGTAACATATGTTACTGGAAGCAAAATACTTAATTTTCCGTCCGTCGACGTCACTTCCGGTCAAACCGGAAGTAGCCAAAAAAAGTTTATTTTGAAGGTTTTGGTGCAACATTGAAATTTTAAAGTCATTTGAGACTACTAAGCTCATTGCTTTCTTTTGTTGACGTTACTTCCGGCACTTCCGGTCAAAACCAGACGGAACACCTATTCGTTGCTTTGCAACGAGCTTTGCTCTAGTTATTATTATTGTTTTTTTTCTTACCGATTTTGTGCACGCGATTTCTCAAAAACGGCTCGATGGATTTCTATGAAACTTTCAGGACTAATGAGGCATTACTTGAACTCGATTCATTTTTTTTCGTTTTGATGACGTCACTTCCGGTTCGGAGTTTTCTGGGAATTAGTGATTTTTAGAGGGTCAATTTGTCCGGCAGTTTTCTCAAAAAGCACTGGACACAGCCGCATGAAATTTTCAGTGATGCTAGAGCAACCTTTGGAGAAGGGTATTAGGTATATCATAACTACCGGAAGTACGAAGCGCCGACGCTCGCTACAGTCCGAAAATAGTCATATCGCAAATTTCAAAATTTTAAGCACATTTTCTACAATATCTTCTTACCTGGAAATATTTGTTAAAACATTTAACAAACAAAAGAAGTGTAGAATTTGAAGATCTTTCAAATGATATCTTGTAAAAGGGGCTGGCCCCTAAAATGAAGGGCCAGGAGGGGCCGAAAGTTTTTTCTTTATATCTCAAAAAGTATTGAGAATTTGTAAAATGTCAAAGAGGCAAAGTTGTTCAAAATATCAAGCCTAATCTATTGGAGTCATCAAAATACGTCCGTCGTCGTCACTTCCGACCAAACCGGAAGTGGTCGGAAAACGCGTTTTTTGCCGTTCTTGACAAGTTTTGGGGTTACATATATCTCTCGGAGCATAAAAAGAAGTTTCCCGTCCTTCGTCCTCACTTCCGGTCAAACCGGAAGTAGCAAAAAATGGCTTATTTTGAAGTTTTTGATGCAAAATTGAAATTATTAAGTCTACTACTTAGCTTTTTAATTTCTTTCTTAAGTACTTCCGGCACTTCCGGTCAAAACTGGACTGAAGACCTACTCGTTGCTTTGCAACGAGCTTTGCTTTAGTCTTATTATTGTTTTTCTTACGGATTTTGTGCACGCGATTTCTCAAAAACGGCTGGTTAGACTTTTATGAAACTTTGTGGTCTGATAGAACATAAAAAAAACTTGATGTATTTTTTTTATTTCGATGACGTCACTTCCGGTTCGAAGATTTTCGCAATTTTGTGATTTTTAAGGGTCATTTTGTCCGTCGCTCTTCTTAAAAATCGCTCATCACAGGAAGATGAAACCTTTTCAGGAAGATAGAGCAACATATGTAGATTTGCATTGTGTTGTTAACTTTCACCGAAAGTACTGCACGTTTACGCTCGGTATGGTCTGAAAAAAGTCATATTGAGCGTTTCAAAATATCTAACATTTTTTCTATTATATCATTTAACTTGTAAATATTTTGTGAAAACATATAGAACAAAAGTTGTGAGGAATTCTGAGATCTTTCAAATGATATCTCGAAAAAAGGGCTGACCCCTAAAATAAGGGATCTAGGGGGCCAAAACTTTTTAATTAATATCTTAAAAAGTATTGAGAATTTGTACATGTAATACGTCAAAGAAGCAAAGTTGTTCAAAATGTCAAGCTTAATCTATTTGTGTCATCAAAATACGACCAGCGTCGTCTCTTCCGGTAAAACCGGAAGTAGTCAAAAACGCGTATTTTTGCCGTTCTTGTCAAGTTTTTGGGTAACATATTTCTCTTGGGGCATAAAAATTAATTTTCCGTCCGTCGTCATCACTTTTGGTTCAACCGGAAGTAGTAAGAAATTGAATATTTTTGCATTAATTAACATAGCTTCAGAGGATTCAAACCATTTTTATGTGTTATTTCTCATTTTTGTTAAAAAATGAAAGCTACTTTCGGTCAAACAGGACGGAAGACCTACTCGTTGCTTTGCAACGAGCTCGGCTTTAATCTTTTTTTTCTTCTACTTCCTAGACGCCAACTTTGAGGCCTCATATCTCACTCATTTATCAACGGATTTCGCTCAAATTTTTAGGCTTTTTAGACATTATTAAACTCTATCAGAGTGGTATCTAACATTTCAAAAATTCACTTCCGCTTTTGAGTTATTCCCCTTTTAAACGAAAATTTATAGGCTTTCGTTTCCGGATAAAGGCTCAGAGACCACAAAAGCTGGAGCAGAATTTTACTGATTTTAGGTAACCGAAGGATTGAAGTTGTGCACATCGGTTTTTGTTTATCGATTTCTGTATTCACAATGACGCTATATAGGGGTCAAAAATTAGAACGCCTAAAAAAGCGAAATTTTACACATATTTTCCTTTTTATCTTGAAAACTAAAATTTTTTTGTTAAGACATAATGAACAAAAGTTGTGCATAATTGCAAGGGCTTTCATATAATAATATTCAAAAGGGGCTGGCCTCTATAATTAGGGATCAAGGGACCTTGAAAGTTTTTGCTTTATAACTCAAAAACGGTAAATATTTCGAGACGACTATCGATTATAAAGTTGTGCTTTAACATCTTATGAAATTGTTATTGTGTTCGAGTCTTGTTTTAAATGAGCTGGTGCATGACCTATATATGCACAGGTAATTCTTTTCACTCGGCACGTAAACGAGAGCTTCTCATGCGTGTAACCAAAGCAAGCTTACTATAAATAATAAATATGGCTACATTGGATGCTAATATTCTTCAGAATAAAGTTCTCGAAGTGTTTGTGCTTTTTTTCTTACAAATTATCATGTTTATTCACTGACAACTTTCCCTTTTATTTCTTTTTTTTAAAAAATTGTATAAACAAAGTCTACAAAAAAGGGAAGAAAATATAATCTTTTCTTCTTATCATATAAAAGCAAACAATATAGTGAGAAAATAAAACATAAAAAGCACATATGCTATTCACAGCCATTAAGTGCACGGCTTTAACATTCACTTTGTTTGTTTACAATTATATAACGCGCCTCCCTCGATAGCGGCGGGGCAAAGTCGGTCACCGGGAATCAATCGGCATGTGATCCAGCGACCTACAGTCATACAAAAATAAACAACCACAGAATGGTTAAATTTATTCTTGATAAAATTGTTCCTTCTTAAACTATCTTTGTCCCATGAAAATATTATTTTGTTTGAGTCTTACGTATCATGGTAGGAAAGAAAGCTAGATCCGTATTCACCGTAAACAAAGCTCCGTTCTCATTTTGATATTGAAGAACTCTTCATGCGTATAACTGAAATAAACTTGTCGTAAGTAATAATTATTTTACCTCGCTGTATCATATCTCTTTTTTAAATTAGGTTTTAAACGTGTTATTTGTTTCCCGTTCAGAGTATTCGATTGTATCAATTTCCTTTTATTAATAAAGATCTTTCCAATAGAAAGAGTTATAGAAAAAAGTACGAGTATCTTTTATTCGTTTGAATATAAACACAAACAATTCGAACGGAAACAATATACCCCCCGATTTCATAAAAAAAAAAACTTTCAAGAGTCAAATAATACACAATTATTTACTGCGCGATTCTCATATTCACCTGGAACCCAGATTCTAAGTTTGTCATTACGTAATTTATCTTTCGATTACACGCGGCCGAGAAATTCTAAAGCGACAAACCGCGGTGAACCATTGACCCCGCAGTCATAGGTGTCATGATATAAGTCGTCGGAGTTGCATCACATAGACAACCACATGGAGGTTTCCATCTTTATTTAACTAATTAACGTATAACATAGAACCCAAAACTGACACATTGTATAATTCCGGATTACTGATACATGACATCTCCCCTCTTAAGTTTACTGTACAAATGATATTAATAAAAGTATTTGATGTAGAGTACACAATAAACTATTAAATTTACATAGAGATTCTAATGTTATTTTCAAAAGTCATTGAACTTTAATATGAGAGTTTTTGACTAGAACATGTAGAATAAATGGAATTGTGTCCACAATTTTGAATAAACAGAACAAGTATCAAATTGTAAACTGTTAACATGTAAACAAATGATAATATGCTTTATATGGTTTTCACTAGGCATACTACCTTCAAACCATATGTGGGGATTATTCTGCCCCTTGGAAGAAAACATAAAGTAACACAAGTTCATTAAATTTCACAATCACATTTCACAATCAGAATACTTGGCAGGTACATTGACGATGCGCCCAGATCTTGTTTGCTGAGGGATGGATGGACACGCATACGAATTCGACTCGACAGATTTGGAAGGATTTGCGACTGGTGTAGTGGTAGGTTTTGGAACTTCATCCGGTGGTCTTGATAGAATTGGAATTGCATCAGCATTTACAAATGGCTGCAAGTTTTCCTTCGGAATGTTCCTCATTAACAGAGTTGACTGCGTTGGTCTGATCATTTTCCGGTTCCTTCTGTAAAGTTTGCTGTCAGGGGTCTGCACAATGTATGACCTCGGTGCATGATGTTTTGACTTAACTGTAGCATGTTTCCAGATCCATCCTGAATCATAACTGGATCTCCATCCTTGAGTTCTGGTAGCACATTGCCCGCTTTTCTGTCATAGTAGATCTTAGATTTCACTTGTCGCTTTTGTAGTTTCTCCTGTATTTGCTTTGAGTTTGATGGACGTAATAATTTACTTGTAGTAGGAAGTGAAGTTTTCAAACGTCTGTTCAAGAATAGCTGAACTGGTGACTGACCTATATCTAATGGCATATTGCGGTAGTCCATCAAAGACTTGCATGGATCTGATGACTTCTTTAGTAAGCGTTTCACTGTTTGGACCATTCTTTCTACTTGACCGTTAGACTGAGCAAAATAAGGACTAGACGTAATATGAGTAAATCCATAGTCCTGAGCAAATTGTTTGAATTCATTTCATGAGTACTGCGGACCATTATCTGAAATCACTTCATCAGGAATTCCATATTTTGCGAACTGGCTTTTCAAAGCTGCGATCACATAGGTTGCTGAGGGATCCGTCAATTTCATGATTTCTGGCCATTTGGAATAGTAGTCGACGGTCAGTATATAATGCTTTGAGTTCAGCATAAACAAATCAGTGGATAGTTTAGCCCACGGGCGGTTAGGTAAGTCAACTAAGACAAGTGGCTCTTTCGGGTTGCTGTTCTGAGTTTCAGCACATATAGCACATTTGGAGACCATGTCTTCTATCTGAGACGACATTTCTGGCCAATATATGACTTCACTTGCTCGATTTTTACATTTTACTATTCCCATGAGTGCCTGGTGAATAATGTTGAGCATTTCTGCTTGCATTGACTTTGGAATTATAAGCTTGTCTCCCTTGTATAAAAGACCATCTAAGCAAGCGATTTCATCTCTAAATGACCAATATGGATGTAGACAATTTGGTACTTGGTCTGTGTCTGATGGCCAGCCATTCTGGACGGTGTCTCTTAACGACTGTAAGACATCATCATCTACCGTCATCTGTCGAGTTCAACATAGCATTTCTGTGACACTGGTAAGTATGTGGCAGGTGATACTTAGTTTAATTCCAGATCAGGAACAAGTTCTTCCTCTGTTTCATGTAAGTATGCACGACTGAGTGTGTCTGCAATGTGGAGTAACTTTCCTGGCTTGTATTGAACATTCAAGTCATACTTCTGTAGAGTTAGTAGGAGTCGCTGTAATCGCATAGGTGCTTTAAATAGAGGTTTGCTGAATATCGACTGTAGTGGTTTGTGATCTGTTTCCACATGTACCATTCTGCCGTAGACATACTGGTGGAATTTTTGGCATCCATAAACAACAGCCAACGTTTCTTTTTCAATGTGTGCATAGTTTTGTTCTGATGATGTAAGAGCACGGGAACCATATGCGATAGGTCTTCCTTCTTGTATCAAAACTTCTCCAATTCTCTTAGAGCTCGCATCTACAGATAACGTCAGTGGTAACTTAGGGTCATAATACCTCAAAACAGGTGCGTTCGTTGCCATTGTTTTTAATTTTTCAAAGCTCTCATCGTGTTGAGCTGTCCAGTTCCAATCTGCATGGTTTTCAGTGAGTTTCCGCAATGGTGTACTGACTTCAGACATCCCAGGCATAAATTTTCCGAGGTACTGTACAAATCCAAGGAAAGTAAGTAATTCACTTTTGTTGGTTGGCTTTTCCATCGCTATGACAGCACGGATTTTCTCTGGATCCGGTTTCACGCCTTCATCTGTCAACATATGTCCAACATATTTCATACTTTTGCAACGTCTACTGCACTTGTCCATGCTTAGTTTGAGATTGAACTCTCTGGCCTTTTCCAATACCTTCTTGAGACGTTCATCATGTTCCTGTTCTGTTGAACCCCATATCAAAATATCGTCTATTATCGCCTCTGCTCCTGGTATATCTTCTGCCATCTGTGAGGTTATTTTCTGAAACACTTCAGATGCTGATTTTATACCAAATGGTAATCTCGTAAAACGAAAACGCCAAAATGGAGAGTTGAAAGTAGTTAGTTTCGAGCTCTCTTCATTCAGTCTGATCTGCCAAAAGCCAGACACAGCATCAAGCTTACTGAATACTTTGGCATTTGGCATGTTGGCTATGACTTCATCTATTGTTTTTAATGGAAAGTGTTTGCGTAATATGGCTCTATTTAGATCCTTCGGGTCTATACAAATGCGAATCTTCTGTCCTTTGTTTACCACTACCATGCTGTTGACCCATGGGGTCGGTTCTGTTTGCTTTATAATCACACCAGAGTCCTCCATAGACTTAAGCTCAGCGCGCACTTTATCCAATAACGAAATGGGAATTTTTCTTGGCGGGTGAACAACAGGTTGTACACTTGAATCAATTTTGATTGAATGAGTTTCTGGTAGGCAACCCAGTCCTCGAAATAAATCTGCATAATCACTTCCTGGGAAAATATCAGATAAAGTCTTTAAAACTGGGGTGTCCTCATCTATGACATTCACACGATGGACGAGATTCAATGATTTACATGTTTGGGCTCCAATGACGTTGGGTGCATCCAAGACAATGATGTAGAAATCAGTCGTGTATTTGTATCCTTTGTGGGTCAGCTCAAGTTCTGCAACACCACTAGGTTCTATCACATGTCCTGATTACGACTTCAAACGAAATGCTGGTTTCTTGAGCTCTTCAATAAGTTTTAACTGTTCGAAAGTTTTTCTGTTCAACACATTACATTTTGCTCCTGTGTCCAATTGAAATTCAACCATTGTCCAACAAAGTTGTAGTTTTGTTGACCAGTCTGCGTTCGCACTGTTAACATCTTTGGTAAGCATTCCCAGAAATAAAGTGTCATCTGAATCATCTAACTCCTCCTGAAGAGTATGTACAGATTTGTTGCTTTTATTCTTAAATTTGTGCTTTGATGTATACGACACTTTCGGTCTACACACACATTCGTAGTGGTCCCGCTTGTTACATTTTCTGCAGAGTCTACCAATAGCTGGACAGGTTTCACCTCTTTCGTGCTCAGATTTACCACATCTTGTGCAACTTGTGAACGATTTCTGATTCTTGAAGTGTTTTCGTGGTCCTTGTGTGGGTTTTGTTTTGGTTTGACTGGTATAGTGATTTATTTTCTGTCTGTTTATTATGTCAATCTTTGGATCCTGTTCATGCATTGTTTTTAGCTGGGCCTGTGATAACTCTTAAGTACGTACAATATCTATTGCCTTCTCTAACGTGAGATTTGAGCCCTTATTTATCAGTTTTTTGCGGATTTTGTCCGACCTTACTCCGAATACTAGACTACTGTATCTCTCACCATCTCGTCTGCATTTTGGTATCCGCAGTCCTTAACACCAACTTTTAAAGCTGTAATAAATTGTTCACATGAGTCACTTTCACTTTGTACAATGCATTGAAATTTATACCTAGCAAATACGTGGTTGGACTTCGGTTCTATATATGCCTTGAATTTCCCGTATAAAGTTTCAGGTGATTTTTTCTCATCATTGTTTAGATTCCAAGTTCCATATATTTCTCTGCCCTTATCACCAACCCTGTAATATCAAAATGTCGTAAGTCGATTTTTGGCGCGAAATTTTTATTGCTATATTGGAATCTGCAATATCGAATACATATTCTGTCAAAACGTCATGTCTCTAGGCCAATTAGAAAGTGAGATACAGACGTGTGGTAAAAGCGCGTATGTCCATTGGATGCATTTTTTTTCTGACAAAAGGTCGTATGTCTCTGGGTACTGACAAAGATGTCACTGGCCGTCTGATATTAAGGTAAAAATTATAATTTTAGTTAAATCTTTTATAATTTTTACTAAAAAATGTGTTCAACATAAAAAACAAAGTATATTTTTTTAATAAAGAGAGAAATCAATAGAAAGATTGATGAAAAGTTAGATGTAAGGTTACTTCATGACAAACTGAATTGTTTTCGCAGTTTGTAACTGCAATCAATTTATGAGTATGTTAATTCATATAATACATTTTAGAGCGTTCTAATATCAGATTCGTACGCTTACAATACATTGCAAGGGTTTGTTTCAATGCTTTTCTGGAGATACGACAATTTGTACTGAAAAAACATCCAGGACAGAAAGGAAAACACTAGACATACGACATTTTGAAAAAAATATGTTTTTGTCTCTCCTGAAAAGTTGGGATTTTTGACTTACGACAATTTGATATTACAGCGATAATTGGTATATACAAACCATTCTACAACAGCAAGAAAATATCTTCTTCTGTAAGTGAATTAAATCTTTCAAAAATATCTTAAAATGTTTTAAATTTGACTTTAGTACAAAACGCTGGGGCATTTATTTTACATGTACATTAATCAGTCTTCAATTCTTAAATATTCGTTCGATCCATGTTTTATTTGACGATTCATAGCGCAAGGACTGGCGATCTACAGTTACTTTACTTCAACCAATATTTATTAAAATGCACAAGCTTTGCTCTTTTCACACACAAATGAATCCGTTTTCAAGACAAGTTTTATGTAACACATTTTTTTCATCACAGATATTAACCATGGCTATACCAATTTTAAACCTTTAAAGAGAATCTTCAGAATCGTAAGGATATGATTAAACATCGATAAGTAACACCGGCACGTGTAAACTTCATAAGTGACTTCTGTGGTGCACACTGTCTAATAATTTATATTACAGGTTTTATAGTAAAGTTCAAGAAATAATTATTTTAAAGCAATGAACTTAATTTGTTTCATAATTTATTCAAACCCCGTATAAATGATTTGTATAGTGTGCTAACATTGTAATTTTGTTCCGTGATTAAATATCAGTAGCAGGTTATACAATGTAAATTCAACAGGGATGTTAGTTTGCTTATGTTTTATGTAGTTGCATATGTATTAATTAGCAAATTTATGTTTTAGCAGTTCTCTTTAATGGTTGTCAGTTGTTGATCCCAAGTGTTCAAGTAGTAATAAACCCGCATATGTCCAGAATCGAAAACTTAAGAACTTATATACCGGGGTAACAATCTTATCTGAATATTACAGACTTATCATGTAATTAAACGCTTTTACAACCTAAATTAAACTGTTAAAATCATAACCGGCAACAAAGTCAAACCATTTGTATCGTTTACCGTATATAACTCAGTATTTTCTTTAAAATGATGAACTTATATCTAGCGCAAATTACTTTCCTTGGTTTAAAAAATACGCGTACGAGAGAAAGCGAGTGAGAGGCATTTTATTCAAGTACATTCAAGTTTTTACCAGTGAGTCCCTGTATCAAGTATTGTTTAATTTTTATTTTATTAAACATAATCTCCCTTTCCTATTTAAATTTAATGTATTTGGTGATTTTATTCATTTTCAAGCACAATATCATTATGTAGTACTAAAATAAAGTCCATGCACGGATGCTATTGTACATCGGGAATTTTCTTTAATCCTTTATCCATGCATTCCTCCTTCAAGGAAAATAATTATGAATGAATTGATTTAAAAACGTGTATAAAACCATGTGGTTTCGGTTTCTCAACGTGTTTTAGATCATGATCAGCAAATCACAACTCCTCGGGTCTTCCTGTCTAACAGAATAATAACCTCGAATGTATTACGTATACATAATGACATCCCCATGCTCCTCACCCCCTTTACCAAAACTTTGAAATAAATGAGGAAAGATATTTTATTTGTGGTCTTTTGAGTTTAATTTTATTGAAAGTAAAGCTATAACCTAAAATACGTATTATGGAAAGGACTTTCAACCCTGTCTATCTTTCATAAATAGAAACTCCATGTTGTTTGAACATTAATATCCGGTGATGTTTTAAAATACCTCAATGTTGTTTTTCTGACCTGTGACAAAATGGTGCAGGATAATGCAAATTTCAAACATCTTCATCGGCCAATGACAGAAAAGTTATAAAATTCCTGTCAGGTTTAGGAACTTCTAATCACTAAAAGGTGTTTGTCTTGACACAGAGCCAAGGTTATTCTGTTAAGATCAAGGATTACTGACAGAAGAAATATTTTCTTTACTACGCTATGAATTAGTAAATGAAAATCATTGGTGGATCTTTAAGTTACTTGAAACATAGATTACTTATGATTGGAGGATTTGTCATGACCCTGATCAAATGTCTTTCTGGCAAATCAAGGTCACTGACAAAGAAAAATGTTTAAGCATAACTTTATGATTAAAATTTACTGGAGGCTCATGCTGGGAAGAAAGGTTGTTGACATAAGAAAATACAGTGACCTTGACCCAAAGTCTGTACTTCCTGTCCACAGCTCCAACGGAAGACCTACTCGTTGCTTTGCAACGAGCTCGGCTCTAGTTTAGTTACTATTTGCACAATTCTAAGTTGAAACAGGGTAAAAATGTACAGTCCAGTGTACGTTTAGTAAAAGTTTTATCGATTGAAGAAGAGGAAAGGATTTGTACAGCAATTTTATTAATTTTAAGAATATTTTTTTTAATATTATATGTTATTTATTTTAAATCAAATAGGATATGCCCTAACGCCGACGTGGTTTTGTTGATTTGATTTATTACCTTGAATTGGAAAGACCTATGACGTCATAATATGACGTCATAATGTGCACTTGCAATAATATACTGTGGATACTTAGTATGAACAAGAAATTCAATTTGAACTTTCTCTGTACATAAGATATACAATTTATGCATTTTTATTATCTTATTTGCATAGGAAACACATGTCTAGCCTTAACTCACTTGCGTGACCCTTTGACCTTGACCATGTAGATTTCCGTACTTGTGAAAAAACTTTAACCTTGTCCATAACTTTTGAACGGTAAGGGATAGGGCTTTCATACTTCATATATGTAATTCTTGTAAGAAGACCCTTCCTTGGATACCAATAACTTTTACCCTTTGACCTTGACCTTGGAGTTTGACCTACTTTTTAAGAAATTGAACGTTGACCATAACTTCTGAACGGTTAGGGCTATGGCTTTCATGCTCTACATAACTATTTTATGTGGCAGGACCTTTCATTTGATACTAATTACATCGACCTTTTGACCTTGACCTTGTAGATTTTTGTACTTATAAAAAAAACTTTAACTTTAGATTACTTTCAAATTTCACAATTGTTTTCCAGTGAGAATACCTACTTTTGGTACCAATTAATTAAATTTGCATTTAAAATAAGCTTTGTCTTTGCTATGTTGCCATACGGGGGCATCAGTGTTTTACAAACACATCTTGTTTTTTATTTTTTTCTTTTCGCATAAAAATATAGTACCATAGAGCTAGATCTGATTGATTGATTGACTGAAACCTTCAAAGAGTGCAAAATTGTCTGTACATATTATAGCCACCTGATTTTTTTTTCAGAAAGTTACAACCTGGGGATCAGTTGGCAGTTGAAGGGGAGATTGCTGGGGTAGATTACTTTCACCATGGTATATTCATTAGTCACTCGGAAGGAATCATCGATTTTGGAGGGAAATCAAAAACGACCGCAGAGATAAGAATGGTAGATTTGTTTGCTTTCACAGAATCCGAATTAGATTCTCAAGGACACAGAACACGAAAAAATCTGTTTCGTGTTAATTATCCGCCGGAATATGAATGCCTTCATTGGGAAATTGTCGTAAATGCTGCTAAGAAATATTTGAAGCACAAACATGAAGAAAAGTATAATCTATTGACTAATAATTGCGAGCATTTTGCCACAAAGTGCAAACTTGGCACAAGCTTCTCAACGCAGGTGTGTAAGAAAATCTTGAACCTGCTAAAAGATACGGAAAAATTGGAGACTGCATTTCAAGCAATAAAAGCATTATCCAAGTCCATCTGAAAACTTATTCTCTAACCAAGTCCATATTTCGCTCAAGGCTAAAGAGAACGTCAGTAAACCTTGTTTTCAGTGGAACATATTATTTTATTGATTAGATAAAAAAAATTATTTGAATTTTTCCTTTGTTTTTTAAGAAGATCTTAAGAGATGGAGTTATATATTTGCGGATTTCTTATAATGCATAAAAGTATGAGTTAAACAACAACTTGGTTAGTGCTAGTGTTATATAGTGTCGGACACATTTTAACATCGTATTTAAGGTAGGACATAATAGGTAGGCCAATTTTTTTTCAAATTCAAATTTTCCGATACTTTTCTATTTTGTTCTAGGATATAAAATCTCTCTTTATATATAATATGAAAGAAATTCAACCATACATTCTTTGCCCACATAGTCTGAAATATGGCCTATCAGACCCCTGTCAGAAGATTGTGAAATCAGACATTCGACTTAATAATGAGCATTATTTTAGAATTATCAATTAATCTATTGTAAAGAACAAGGTTCAACTAGAGCCTCCTTTGGCCCTGTGAATTTCTGAAAAATCAGAACTTTTCATTTTTAGTTGAAAATATGTTAAATTTCACTTGGATCCTTGATGACTTCATATCAAATAAAAATGTCGTATTTTTTTCTTGTCTATGTATTATATATGACGTCACAAATTGGTTCATTTTCCTCAAATCTTGAAAAATTCTTTAAAAATGGCCAAAATTTTAAGCTGTTTTTAAATATGCAATACCTCCAACCTCTGATCTAATTTATATATTGAAAGAACTGTTTTGGAAGATTCTATTCCAAGAAACAATTTTTGGATCGCGGGTTGGGCTCATATTTTAATCAATAGATGAAGATACTCACACTACTGGCTTTTAAAACCCTTGTCCGTATGAAAATCCACTGTCTTTCTCTGTATCCTACAGCATTTTCACAGTACTATACGGTATATCTACAGTATGCTACGGTATGCTAGCTCTGTATATACAGTTAATCTTTGTATGCCACTGTATGTATCCCCAGCATGCCACAGTTACATACAGTAGGCCCCGATACGCCTACAGTATGCCACTGTATGGCTACTGTTTTCTACAGTCAACTACGGTACACCACAGTATATGCCCCAGTACGCCCCTGTATATGTTCATTGAAGCAAAAAAGAAGTTTACACACTCCCAGAGCACTGTACGGGTACCTAAGATGTGGGATTTTCACAGAGTTACTTACCTAGGAAATTTTTGAACATTATTTCAAACACAAAGTAGTATTTTTTTTTTAATGTGTTAAGAGGTTAATTGTGTTCTTTTATTACTCTGAAATAACTATGAAAAATTAATAAATTGTTGCTTCAAGGAATATTTATCTATCAATTTTTAAAATCAATTATTTAATTATTCTTTGATTGATTTATTAGTTAGTTAATTAATTTATCACAGACTCCACACAAAAACAACAGTGAATTTAACGTTTCCTAATTATTTATTTCTTAAGTTTGGCATTTTAATGGCCACGGCTGGTTAAAATCAATTTATGAAAAATACATGTGTACAGTGGGTGCCGACCCAATTGGTTTTTGGCACACCTCCAATAAAAGCAAACAAACAAACAATCAATCAATCAATCAATCAATATTAACTGTACACATGTCAAAGTTTTACAGGATAAGACTGACGTTTAGCTTCAAAGTTCCTGCAGTTGCGTCAGCCTTATGCAACAATAATATTCATCAATCAGTGTTCAATACGATCAATTAATGTTAAATTAAATCAATGAATGTTCAATTCGCTCAATAATATTCAATTAGATCAATCAATGTTAAAACAATATTCACAAATCAATATTCAGTTCATTCAGATCAATGTATTGTATGCTTATGTTAAGCCAATCAATATTCAAATAAATCAATCAATGTTCAATGTAAATTATATACAAGTTCCTTGTATTCCATTCCAGAATTATCCACGCAATCATGTTCGAGTTGCGCCCTGTTAACAGCGGCACAAGTCAAGATGATATGTGTTAAGCTAAATTCGCCTTTCAGCCATTGGCTATTATCAAGGTTATTACGTAGCATACAATACTGGGTGCAGATAGGGCCAGCCGTGACGATGCTGCTGTGTAGCAGATTAATGATTATCATAAACAACAACTACGCCCTGATTACAGCGGTTAGTGTCATTATGATTGGATAAGTGAAACTCCTCCTCCTGGTCCTTGGCACTGTCCATCACTCTGGCGTGTACCTCTGACGAAAAAGGGGGGAAGTCGAACATGGCTAGGCAACGTCTTAGAATGAGTCGTGGCTCCAAACCTTCAGTATATTTCCTGAAAGAAAAAACTCGACACACAGAAAACGAATTCAAGAAATTAGGGATTGGGAAGGGATGGTTTTTGAGAATATTTCCCCAATTAAGCAGTACTCAAATTAAGACGTGTATCTTTGAGGGTGGTTGATAACTGACTGCTCCTATGCTCTGCGCGTATATTGCGCGCGCATTATACCACGTGGTGCGCTGTGATAAATGGATTTATATCGTATTCACTGCATAAATCCGATTATCACAGACTCCACACAAAAACAACAGTGAATTGAACGTTTCCTAATTATTTATTTCTTAAGTTTGGCATTTTAATGGCCACGGCTGGTTAAAATCAATTTATGAAAAATACATGTGTACAGTGGGTGCCGACCCAATTGGTTTTTGGCACACCTCCAATAAAAGCAAACAAACAAACAATCAATCAATCAATCAATATTAACTGTACACATGTCAAAGTTTTACAGGATAAGACTGACGTTTAGCTTCAAAGTTCCTGCAGTTGCGTCAGCCTTATGCAACAATAATATTCATCAATCAGTGTTCAATACGATCAATTAATGTTCAATTAAATCAATGAATGTTCAATTCGCTCAATAATATTCAATTAGATCAATCAATGTTAAAACAATATTCACAAATCAATATTCAGTTCATTCAGATCAATGTATTGTATGCTTATGTTAAGCCAATCAATATTCAAATAAATCAATCAATGTTCAATGTAAATTATATACAAGTTCCTTGTATTCCATTCCAGAATTATCCACGCAATCATGTTCGAGTTGCGCCCTGTTAACAGCGGCACAAGTCAAGATGATATGTGTTAAGCTAAATTCGCCAAACGTGCATAGGTACTCATTAACTATGCACGCCGCCACCAATGTGGGGGTAGCTTAACACCCTACTCAAATATCCAGCCGTGACCACACCGATACATATCATAATGAATACACATTATTTTGGGAGTTTATAATAGTTGAGAGTCCACTTTTAAAATTTTCAAGGAACAACTTATTACCAGGCGTAGAGAGGTGTACCCCGTCGGGGCGGTAATTGTCAGGACTATCATGGATATTTGACTGCTTAATGTACCCTCCATTGTAATGAAATAGAATATGTTTTGCAATTGCGCTATTCACACGAGCCCTACTTTTTTCGATATCGGGTCTCCCTTCACGTTTCCAGGCAATCCTTGTTATCATTTGCGACCAAATTATCTTAGTATGCGGAAGTATCATTTGAATTTTTTTCAAATCACGTTTTATTGCAACTATTGATTCAATGGTCTTCATACGGCCAAGGTCGTTTGCTCCACAATGTAATACCAACACTTTTGGTGGATCAATGAACGTAAGTAAATAATTTAAAAGTTTAAAGACACCATTCCAGCGCATTCCTCTTCGACCTTGCCACAATATTTTATGCCTGTCGAAATTAAGGTCAGATGTGAAACCTAATTCGATCGCAGCTAGAAAGGCCCATGAAATTAATGATGACCCGATGATCCAAATATCTTGATAATGTTCTGCAACGAAAAAAGGGATTAGAGTGTCAAGCTGTCGTTCTATTTGACTGCCGGGATCCTAATATATAGACGATAACAATCTGACTTCCACCTTGCTAACATTTTAATTTTTTCGTCATCAACGCCCTGAGAATGAAAGTATGTAGCTGCTCCAATTCTAAAGGAGTGTGATTTATAGTTGCATCTAGATAAACTGAGACGCGCGAGGCATTTACTTAAGACGGAATTAAATTGATATCTAGTTAGTGGTTTACCGCCGAAATGACAAAATAATTGACCAGAAATGCTTGGTCTTTGTTGTAAATACTTGCACATTAGTAATAGCGGACAGTAAGGACCGCTGATAGCGGGAATAATTAATTGAGTTCCTTTGCCGTACTGGTCAGTCTTTGACCTCCTAAGGTTAACTTCTAAGTAGGATGAAGGCTCATTCATAACGAGATCGTTATTAAGTAATGCTGCGTTTGAATTTCTCGAGCCTACTGTAAATTCCCCGACTCGAAGAAAGCCAAAAAAGGCCAAGGAAAACGCCGCAGAAAAGAGGCTCGCCTCGTAACTCGATGTGCACACAACTGGTAATGTATTAATTAATTTATGGAGGAGCTGAATCGTTATTGGTAAACGTGAGTCTTTGGAGTGTCTCTCTCTCTCTTCATTCCTTCTACCATTTTCCGAACAATAAAATGTGAAGTATAGTCTGGTAAATCTAAGGTGGAAATCTTAATCCTATGTGATATAGCTGCTAGATATGTTTTGACAGTGCTCACAGCGTAACCTTTGACGGAAAGGAAAGCAACGAAGTTTGTCAATTCCTCAAGCGATGGAGGCCAAGAGTTACGGAGATGGAACTCGGACCTGAACTTAGAAAATAAATCGAGGCCGTTGTTGTATGCCGCTTTAGTGTTTTCTGAAGTGGCCATGTCGATTAATCTAACGGTTTCACTCCTGATATCAGTGAGTGAAATACCGGCGGAATAGGAGTTGACTTTACATCTGCCTTTGGTGCTAGTTCCTGGAATTTGGTCCACTGTCGACGAGACAAAGCATCAGCAATATTATTACATAAACCAGGGATATGTTCTGCTTTATATCTAAAATTATATTTCATTGATAGGTATACTAAATAGCGAACAAAGTGCATTACTCTTTTAGATTTTGACGTCTGTTTGTTCAAGATGTATACAAGGGCTGCGTTATCTACTCTAAAAATAACATTTTTTGATCTGAAGTATTCTCCCCACAATGTCATTGCCAGAACTATTGGAACAAGCTCTAAAAAGGTAACATCTCTCAAAATTTCCGTATCCCCCCATGTTGAGGGCCAAGCGAAGTGGCCCATTTACCGTTTAAATATGCCCCGCACCCTAGGTTCTTACCCCCAGCACTGTCTGTATACAATTGAAGAATATCACTACTTAACCAATCAACATCATTTAAATACAATATGCCATTGAAGTGGTTCAAAAAATTGAGCCACATGAGCAAATCGTCTTTGATGGATTTTGTTATGCGGATAAAATGATGCTGTCTTTGTACGCCAATCATCGCGTCGTAAAACCGGCGATTAAAGGCGCGGGAAGATCGCACTGCTTTGGTGCAAAAGTTTAATTGGCCGACGAGAGATTGCATCTCCTTCAAAGTGACTTTAGATTTATTTGCCATTTCTGTCAACGAGATCTTAAGTTTGATTAGTTTTTCGTTGGGGATGCGGACTTGCCCGAGACATGTGTCAATTTCCAAACCCAGATAAGTTAATTTTGTGACGGGTCCGACAGTTTTATCGATGGCAAGAGGAATTCCCAGTGCTTTACATAACTCCCCAAATTGCCTCATGAGTCTTGAGCAATCGTCAGATTTCGCTGAACCAGCAAACAGGAAGTCGTCAAGATAGTGCGTGACATGTGAGCAAGCAGATTGAGACCTGACGGTCCATTCCAAAAAGGACGCGAATTTCTCAAATGTAGCGCATGAAATAGAACAGCCAAATGGCAAACATTTGTCAATGTAGTATTTACCCTCAAATTTGAAGCCAAGTAAACAAAAATCATCTGGTTGAATTGGTAAAAGTCTAAATGCACTTTTTATGTCCATTTTGCCCAATAAAGCGCCTTTTCCGAGCTGACTTATCATTTCGATAGCGCTATCGAATGATGAGTATTGTACAGATGAAAGTTCTTTATCAATGAAGTCGTTCACGCTATTGTTATGTGGATATGACAGATGAGTAATTAAACGCCACCCCCCGCTTGATTTTGGCACGACGCCTATTGGAGACACCCTCAGATTCGAAAGTGGTATATTGTAGAAAGGTCCGGCCATGCGACCCATATCAATTTCACTTTGCAATATATTCTGAATTTCGTTTGGATGCTGGTTTGCCGAAATTAAATTTTTACACTCCAAGTGAGTGCGTTGGCCTATATAGTGAAGGGGAAATCCAAATTTAAACCCATTTAATAACTCATTGCCCACATCATGGTTTGGATATGACTGTATCAATATTGAGAGTTGATTAATATCTACTGGAGAATGACCGAGGTGCTTTAGCCCCCTGGGGGTAGCGAAATCTATAGTTTGGGGTTTGCCCTGGGCGTGGTTGCTGATTTGGTGATTGAAAACGAAAAGGCTGCTTTTGCATGGGAAAGCGAGGGGCTGGGCTACGAGGACAAGTGGACATTGGGTGGTCAGATGCACACCTGATACAACGATGTGCGTAAATACAATAGGGTTTACTACATGCACCCTTGTAGTTAAAATCAAAACACATGCCTTTTGACGGTTCAACTGTTTTTTGGGGAATGGTAACTGGAGAAGTTACGTATAACATCCAAAGTTCATTGTCGATTTGCCCCCATTCCATAGAACTATTTCTTGCCTTTTTAAGCCTAAATTGCTCGTCATACAATTTCCAGCCGGTGGGAGATCTATAGGAGCCCAGTCTAATCGTGTGCATATATTTCAGTAAGCCAAGTGATTGATCGGGGTGAGCTTCGACGTAAATGCTAGTAAATACAAGGAATGCGTCTGTCCATTTCCCGATATCGGTGATTTTGCTACTTTTGCCTTTCTGCAAAACCAGTTCCCCATCTACTAGGTTAATTTTATTTTTCTTGTCCCTTTCTTCCGTCGTTTCCAACAGAACGCCCAGATCTAAATACTCCCCATTTTGTATTTTTTCGCGGGTTTTGAAAGGGATCGTGCAACCCAATGCATCAGTTATACTAACAATAGGCGTAGGTAAGTATTCAGACTTACCTATTGAGCTAACCGGCTCGTTGATGCCCTCTTCCGTGCCGTGAATAGTATTATCGTCATTTCCCCCTTCTTTTTGGTGCGATTTGGTTGCAGCTCTTTCTTTTCTGGTGGACTTTTTTGCAGCAGTAACCACAGTTGCGGATGACTTGCGCTTAGGCATATCTCCAAAGAAGTGTTTTGGAAAATTTTTTGAGAATATTTCCCCAATTAAGCAGTACTCAAATTAAGACGTGTATCTTTGAGGGTGGTTGATAACTGACTGCTCCTATGCTCTGCGCGTATATTGCGCGCGCATTATACCACGTGGTGCGCTGTGATAAATGGATTTATATCGTATTCACTGCATAAATCCGATTATTTATTTTGCAAACACCTAATCCATAAAATACTTGGAGTGATTTTGTAACTTTTGAAAAAAAAACACGGCCGGGGTAATGATGCATTTTGGAAAATTGTAAATTTTAAAATTGATATAGTTTCTTTGAAAAAATAAATATAATTAATTAACGGGTGAAATTAATCATTTGAAAAACAAATCAATCTATTTCTTGACAAATACAGAGCTGCATAGTAGACACGGCACAAAATGAATAAAGTGAGGTGGTAAGTGAAAATTAAATTAAATGAATGACTTTAAATCTACAAAATTAATAAATGAACTAATTATTTATATTATTTATTTATTTGTTTATCAATTTATTCACAAAAGCAGAAATAAACAAAATAAAGAAAAAAATAATTTATTTATTTTTGTAATTGACAAGACAACAAAGTAATTAAATATACACCAATCTCCCCACAATTGATTTTATTAGTTTTATGTATATATGAAAATTATTTTACCTGAAATATGTTACAAAGTATTTTTTAAGCATATTTAAACAAATTTCAATTATTTTACGTTCATGATGGATATCAAAATAATCGTAAGATTATGCACAATTTTCATTTGTCCATTGCAATTTCATATTTTTACTTTCTTTTGATTGAAAAAAAAGGATTTTAAAACCGTAACACGATTATGAAAGAACTTCAAAGCCATTGATTGTTTACCAGTGACATTGGGTATACAGTAATGACACCTATTGTCTTTTTCACTGACCACTATACCTTGTTTATTTTGTGACAGAGAGCGACCGTGTCCACTCTGCGGCTGTTTGAAATAACATTTTCTCTTTGTAAGAAAAACCGTTTTGTCAAACAAAACAAAATAAAAGTATCAAAAAAGCTATTGACGGGTTAAAATTGTGCATAATGGGACGATTATTTTGATATCAAACATGGAAGCAAAATAATTTAAAGTAGTATAATTATTCTTCAAAAAGACTTTGAGAGACATTTTAGCGGAAACTTGTTTACATTAAATAAGCCAAATAAATCCAACTTTTGGGATTACATTTAATTAATTTGTTTCGCAGCACAGTTAAGGTTACAAATGAAAATAACGGCGATTTTTTTAAGATAAAAATTACATACTTTATTAGGATGGGCGATTCTTTTAAGGACTTCACTGATATCAAAAAAATGTAATGTGGTTTAAATCTACATGCTGTGGACATAGAGATTTTTTTATTTAGACTTGCCATATGATGTCGACGTCACATGACTTTAGCAATTATACTTGCAGTTTAGAGGTCATCTATAAATTTCAATATTGCAAGGGCATAACCAAGTTAAAAATTTTAGTTCAATTTATAATCCTTTTCAACACTATATGTAGTTTGTGAAAAGTGCTGCGAACCTATATAGATTCGCTTTTTTAATTGCTAAAATTTAACTTGTTGGACGGCAGGTTGAATATTTTGCTGGTCAACTACATTAAATATAACTACAATTAATTTATATGCAAGATTTCAAGAGGTTCGCAGCACTTTTCAAATATCTTAATGCTTCTTGAGTTTATGTGTAAAATCTTGACAAGATACATTGAGGGTATGCCCTTGCAATAAATCGATTTATTAGGGCCCTTCCATTACTTTTTCAATGAATCTGCATACAAACACACGACAGTATCGCTTGTCTGGAGAATGTACGTACAGTTTATAAATAAAATACTAAAATAGACATCGCATCCAAGTTAAAGAGTTTTTATTTAACTGCAAATAATATTCAATTTTAGAACAAAAGACATTTTTCATTGTACAAAATGTGACTTGATCAGCCTCTCACTGTGTACAAACTGCGTCATTTTTGCGAGATGACGTCACATTGACAAGAGCATTGCGATCGATGCATTGTTTATATACTGTTGTGTGGAATATAACAAACGACAAAATTGCATGTAATAGTAAGTTTGTATGTAGTATACAGCTATCCAGCTGTTTGAAATAGCAAATAATTTCATTTTGTGGTATTTTGAAGACCTTATATTATGAGTGACGTCATAGTAGACATTTCCCGTACAAATTAGGCCCCGCCTCCTTACTGTAACCTTAACTGTGCTGCGTTGTATCGTCAATTTTAAAAATAAATAGATAAATATATTGTTCTTTTTACAATGATAAAATACGTGATTTAAATCAGTATTATTTATCTATTCACTAACCATTTAACAATCATTTATTGAATTGATTTTAAAAACTAAAATTTTCTAAAATGCATCATTACTTTTGTTATGTAGGTGTGTGTTTGTGTATTTTTGTTCTCTAAAAGGTACAAAAAAACCATTCCAAGTATTTTATGGATTAAATAGGTGTTAGAGAAATAAATAAATGGTAAATAAATAATTAATTTATCACCATAAAAATGTCAAACCTTTTAATTATATTTTATTAAATTGACAATACAACAAAATAATCAATGATTTATATCCCTAAAAAGAGATTTTTTAAGGGTTTTTTTGTATAAATATTTTTTTTCCTAAACTATGTTACAAAGTATATTTTAAGCATATTAAAACAAATTTCAGTTATTTTACGTCCATGATGGATATCAAAATAATCGTCAGATCATGCACAATTTCTATTTGTCAATTGCAATTTTATATTTTTACTTTGTTTTGATTGAAAAAAAGTCGGTGTTCAAATCCCTAACACGATTATGAAAGAACTTCAAAGCCATTAATTGTTTACAAGTGACATGGGGTACATAGTAATGACACCTTTTGTATTTTTCACTGACCACTATACCTTGTTTATTTTGTGACCGAGAGCGACCGTGTCCTACTCTGCGGCTGTTTGAAATAACATTTTCTCTTTGTATGAGAACCGATTTTTGTCATACAAAACAAAATAAAATTTTCAAAGAGCTATTGACGGGTTAAGAATGTGCATAATGAGACGATTATTTTGATATCCAACACAGAAGTAAAATAATTAAAAGTAGTATAAATATGCTTCAAGAAGACTTTGAGAGACATTTTAGCGGAAACTTGTTTACATTAAATAAGCCAAATAAATCCAACTTTCGGGATTATAATTAATTAATTTGTTTGTATCGTCAATTTTAAAATTAAATAGAAAAATATGTTGTTCCTTTTACAATGATTAAATACGTGATTTAAATCAGTTTTATTTATTTATTCACTAACCATTTAAAATCAATTATTGAATTGATTTTAAAAACTTTAAAAAAAAAATGCATCATTTTTTTGGTTGTGTAGGTGTGTGTGTGTATTTTTTTTCAACAGGACTGGTACAAAAAAGCCATTCAAAGTATTTTATGGATTAAATAGGTGTAAGAGAAATAAATAAATGGTAAAAGATAAAAAAAAAAATTAAATTATCACCATAAAAATGTCAAACTCTTTTATTATATTTATTAAATTGACAATACAACAAAATAATCAATTACGTATTAATTTCATATCCCCCAAAGTTAGATTTTAAAGGGTTTTTTGTATTACTATTTTTATCCTAAACTATGTTACAAAGTATTTTATTAGCATATTAAAGTGAATATCAATTATTTTATGTCCATGAGGGATATCAAAATAATCGATAGATTATGCACAATTTTAATTTGTCAATTGTGATTTCGTATTTTTACTTTGATTTGAGTGAAAACAAAAATCGGTTTTCAAAACCCTAACACGATTATGAAAGAACTTCAAAGCCATTGATTGTTTACCAGTGACACGGGGTACACAGTAATGACACCTATTGTTTTTTCACTGATCACTATACCTTGTTTATTTTGTGACAGAGAGCGATCGTGTCCACTCTGCAGCTGCTTGAAATAAAATTTTCTCTTTGTATAAGAACCGATTTTTGTCAAACAAAACAAAATAAAAGTATCAAAAAGCTATTGACGGGTTACGATTGTGCATAATTAGACGATTATTTTGATTACCAACACGAAAGTAAAATAATTAAAAGTAGTTTAAATATGCTTCAAAAAGACTTTGAAACACATTTTAGTGTAATTTTTTCTTACATAAAATTAGCCAAATAAATCCAACTTTCGGGAATACAATTAATGATTTTGTTTGTATATTCAATTTAAAAATATTTAAAAAAAATTTATGCAATGATTGATTACATGCAATTAATTAGATTGATATTTTTTTTCGAACATCAATAAGTTTAAAAAAAAACAAACAAGAATTGCCCCGGCTGTATTTTGTTTTTTTTTCACATAAGTCACTGAATAAATTAATTAATTAACTAATAAATCAAACAAAATAATAATTAAAAAAATAATTTTAAAAATTGATAGATAAATATTCTTTGAAGCAATGATTTATTAATTTTTCATAGTTATTACAGAGTTATAAAAGAACACAATAAGTTTCCTAACAAATTTTAAAAAATACTACTATGTGTTTAAAATAATGTTCAAAATTTCTTAGGTAAGTAACTCTGTGTACTTAATTGATAATCCCACATCTTAGGCAACCGTACAGTGCTCTGGGAGTGTGTAAATTTCTTTTTTGCTTCAATGAACATATACAGGGGCGTACTGGGGCATATACTGTGGTTTACCGTAGTTGTCTGTAGAAAACAGTAGCCATACAGTGGCATACTGTAGGCGTATCGGGGCCTACTGTAGGTAACTGTGGCATGCTGGGGATACATACAGTGACATACAGAGATTAACTGTATATACAGAGCTAGCATACCGTAGCATACTGTAGATTTACCGTAGATTACTGTAAAAATGTTGTAGGATACAGAGAAGGACAGTGGATTTTCATACGGACAGGGGTTTTAAAAGCCAGTAGTGTCAAATTCACTCATTTTCTTCAAAATTCAAGAACATTGTAGTTTCAATTAGCTTGAGTCTCAAAACTTGGACTCTTCGGGGATTTTTTTATAGAAAATGAAAACACTTTATGTTGACGTTCGAAATGATCGCAAGGGCTTGGTCAGTTAATTGGTATAATTAATGTCTAGGCAATCTCATGGAGTAAGTGAACCTACTTCTTTGTGTAATATTTTTTAATAAAAAAAAAGGAAACTTTGTAATACTTTAAATCAGTAATTCATATCGATACTTGACTATTTGAGTAAAATATTAAGTAAAAATAGAACATACATAGCTTCGGAATTGAAAATTAACAAGTAAATATCCTACATTTTAAAGTTTCTTAAGAAAAAAATCTATTCTTCAATTTTTGCCACCCCCACCTGCCAAAAAAAAAAAATAAATAAAAAAAGAAAATGATTAAAATGGGTCACAGAATAAAATGTGCAAAATCAAACAAATTTGAACCAGTAATTTCAGATATTTTGGCAAATAAAAACTTCGATGACCAAAAACAATTCAGTAGATGACGTCACAATATTTGAACCTTTCCCTCTTGATATGACATTGACCTTTATCGTACATAAAGCTTGGAGTCTCCTCGTATACATGTCTAAATATTAGCCCTCTGTTGTTTGCGGGACAAAATTTACACTGCATTTTATAACGGACTGTTACATGCTTGTCTATTACACTAAGATAGTGTTTACAACTCCACTTATTAAGCTCTTAGTTCAGTGGTATTCAGGGCTTTCTAAACCATGCAAAACAATGCATTACCATTAAAAAAACTATAAAGTATACCAAAATTTAATACATGCAGCAATTTGAAAACAAAAACAGTTCGTATGCGATATTACGCAAGAGATAAAGCTCACAAAAAGGGTTTCAGATTCTGATAAGATTAAAAAAAACTACGTAACAAAGTTAACAATATGATACAACATGCGTTTGTGAAACACTGATGCCCCCGTTTGGCAACATTGCAAAGATTAACCTTTTCTTAAATGCAAAACTAATTAATTGGTACCAAAAGTAGGGTATTTTCACTGGAAAACAATTGTGAAGTTTGAAAAAAGGCCAATTTTAAAGTTTTTCCAATAAGTACAAAAATCTCCCAGGTCAAAGGATCAATATAATTGGTATCAAATGAAAGGTCCTGCCACATAGAATACTTATCTAGAGTATGGGAGCCCTAGCCTTAAACGTTCAGAAGTTATGAACAAGGTTATTCTTTTTTAAAATAGGTCAAACTTCATGGTCAAAGTCAATGTTCTTGTTAACAAATGAAAGATCTTGTCACAAGGATCAAATATGTAAAGAATGAAAGCAATACATTGTAGCCCTAAGCCTTTAAAAGTTATAGTCAAGGTTTGCTTTTTTAAAAGAAGTCAAAGGTCAAGGTCAAAGGGTAAAAATGCTTGGTATCCAATGAAGGGTCTTCTCACAAAGATTACATATTTGAAGAATGAAAACCCTGTCTTTTACCGTTCAAAAGTTATGGCCAAGGAGTTAAAGTTTTTCACAGGTATGGAAATCTACAAGGTCAAGTTCAAAAGGTCAATGTTGTTGGTATCCAATAAAAGGTTTTTCAATAAAGAATACATATGTGAGGTTTAAATGTCAAGGTATCTACTGTTCAAAAGATATGACCAAAAAAAAAGTTGTGAATTTTTGCGTTAAAGTGGTCAAACTCCAAGGTCATAAAAAAGAGCGATGGCAAACTATTATTGTAATATTGTAACAATACTATGGAGACACATTTCATAAAAACAAGATGTATTTGTGAAATGATGGCTCCATATGGCAACATAACGAAGATTATTTTTTTCTTAAATGGAAATTTAATATATTGGTACCAAATGTAGGGTGGAAATACAATTGTGTAATATGAGGGTAGGCCAAGGTAAAGTTTATTT
>NW_026929090.1:0-37840 GCF_032062105.1 Saccostrea cuccullata | reverse complement strand
AAAAGACAAGATATACCCTTACAATACAAATCATACAACTGACTGAATAGTACTGATTGTGCAGATCCAACTACTTTCACTCTAAACATGTTGTTTTGTGGAATGAAAAAGTTCTGACATTCTCCTATATGTACCCAGTGCAGTAATAATTGAAAACATTACCAGAAACAAAATAACAAGTTGTCAGGTGTCCAGATTAAGGAATGGTCATTCTGAATTACCCAAAATACAATTGTTTTTATGAAATATGAACATAAAATAGTTGTATATTAAGCATATTAATTATTTCTTTTAGAAATATTTTCAGAAGGCCATAACACAAAAACTGACAATGATTCATTGAATACACAGGCATTTGTTCTGCTTGACAGAAGAAGGTTCTCCATTCCTCTCCATTCTCTGGTGTGCTGCCGATAGGAACGACGTGGAATCCTCCGCTTGATATTTTTGAAAGAACAAATTCGGACGGACAACCTTGTTGACGACATCTCTGTATTCATGGTCGAGCTAATGCTGGCCAGTGATGTGATTGAAAACAAAAAGCCATGTCAGTTTCTAGAACTCGGTCAAATATTGTAGAACACGGTCCGTGAAGAAAATAAGAGAAACCATGCCTGGAATTGAAATCTTTTCGAAATGTTTTGCGGAATAATGTACTAGAAATATAAACTTTCTCATTCATAAACACACAGGATGATCTAACTATTTTATAATTTGAGGGACTCATCAGATTACTGTGAAATCACAAGTTTTCGTTGATGTTTAATTTTTGTTGTTTTCGAGGTATGCGGAGACACACGAATTCATGTCCACCACGAAATGTAAAATGTTACATACATATGTTCTCATTGATTCTTGATCCACGAAATCAAATCCCAACGAACCAAGAAATTTTCTTTAAACCACCAAAATTTGACCCCACGAAAATATGTGATTTTACAGTAAGTCTGGTGAATCCCGGTGGTATATCATCACACTCCATCTGAATCACGGTGTGTTGTGAGATAGGGTAGAGACCGATCTGAGAGATTTCACAGATTACCTTATGGTCTGGAGGCTATAACATGTAATCATTAACTGAATCTCTCAGTCTAAATCCTTTTCGTTTACTCCCACTCAACATTCTGTCAAATCCCCTCATGATGTGTACAGGTTTCCTCGCCGCCTCCTCAGTGTCCTTTACTTCTCTCCTGATCCTCACTTCTGTAGGACTCCCCATCTCACGACACAGTCCTACATACAAAGCCTCTGATAGTCGAGGTATTGGATTCAATCCAAACTATGATTTAATTCCTCGGTAGAAGAAATCTGAAAAAAGTTATTTTCCCCGTAACGAGACAACAATACTTTGCAAGTATGATTGATTTTTCAGGCTCTTGCATGTAATACAAAATCTTTCACATTTCTTGAAATCTATATTTGATCGTTGACAAGTTTATTATTGAAACAAAAAAAATGATAAAATTTAATTTTCTCCAGACTCATACTACATGTTATTAATGTCTCACAAAAAGAATATAGTGGAACAAGGCGTACGGAATGTCTATGTCTTCAGATATTAAACAAAAATCATATTCATTTTGTCAATTAATTATTTTTCAATAAGTTTGCATTATTTAAATATATGAATAAAGAAAATCATAACTTTTCAAAGGAAAAATCTCGGAAAAAATGTCCATTCTTTAAATATAAGATAATATGCATGAGATCAGAACTCAAGCAAGAAGAATCCGGAGTACATCATATCGCTACAAGACTTACTAAGCACTACTCTACCCAGCTCATGAGGACTTGGGCCATTAAAATCATGTTTGTGATATATATGGCCCTTGATTTAATGGTATTTCTTTGAAAGATGCAAATATCATGTCATAAAAAGAAGGGGTGTGGAAATAACGAACAGTATTCAATCTCAAAGTCAATAAAACAATACAAAATAGGAGCAGAGCAAACACGAGTGAGCATCACCTGCCGACCGGTCACACCCTTCGTGTGCTCCTCGTACTTTAAAGGTAAAGTTGGTCCTTACATCATATTTGTGTAAAACAAAAAAAAATGTATATTTTATTGTAAACTCTTAGAATTAACTTTCAAAATAATGGAGAGTACACTTACTCATATTGAATTTTTTATGTATGAAAAAGTTCTTGTTTGTCCTTTTCAGTGTGTGTATGTTTTAATAGGTAAATAATTTCACTATTTGTCAGATTTTTGTAAATTGTAGAGATTTCAAATAAAGTTTACTTTTACATTAGGAAATACAGGCTGAAATAACAAATAAAATTTGGAGACTCAATTTCCACCCCAAGAATGTCGCACTATAGACACTTCGTCCGCCATTTCCAAACTTCTTCTTTACAAGTATAGCGTTTTTCTATATTATCTACTGTGATGGCGGAAAAAATAATTTTCCCTGTACTAAAATAAAACATTACATTATACATTTCCGCAAAGGACCTCCAAATATAAAATACGCGATATAAATATATTCATATATAAAGAAAACGTTGAAGTAAACAATCGGCGAGTCAACACAATCTTTACACATGAAATTAACCGTATTGATACAAAAAATACACATTTCGTAATTTAGATAATATTGCTTTCTAGTTTTTGGTATAATGCTTCCTAACGAATCAAAGAATCAATGAAAAGCTTGGAAAAATCTAACGACATGCGTCGCACAGGCACGTATGATGAAGGGGGGGGGGGGGCAGGAGACTGGTCTCCCATTCTCCCGCCCCCCTGTTTTACCTTTATGAGTTTAAATGGAAAGACATTTTGTCCTCTTTTTTGTTGCAGAATATTCTAAGTCTGAATTTTTGTAATGGTATTTGAAAAAAATTGACTTGTAAGAATTGAAACCTATCTTCAACCTCTAACTTATACGAAACAAGCTAATTCAGAGAATTCGTGTCCCCCGCTTAGGGAAAAAGCCGGCTCCCCCTGACTGAATTTGTAGAATTATTAAATGTATACATGTATACTGAAGGAAATAAAATACATGTATGTCAATATGCATATAAAGATTTGATTGCTTATTCTTTATTATGTGTATAGAAGATTTTTTTATATGGAATATTTATCACACTGTAATGATAATTTTATAACCTCATAAATTTTTCATTTCACATGCTGAATACTATCATTTAGTAAAAAAAAAAGTATTTAAAAGAAAAAAAAAAAAGAAAGGTTCGACCGAGATTCGATCCCAGGACCTCTCACATTTGAAGCGAGAGACATAACCACTAGACCACCGAGTCGCTTTACACGGAGTGAAGTATATGCAGAACTGAAGTCACATACACGTATATATTCATGTTTTCATGTTCGGTATTCTCAAAATTTTACACAATCCATGGTGTTTGATTTATTTAGCCTTTATTAAACAGTTATAATAGATGTAATAAGAACATAAAGTCCGCCGAGAACCTGTTTTATACGCAATAACTCTCCTCATTCCCCTGCGCTAAAAATAGCGACATGTAATACTATAAATACTAATAAAACAAACGGGGCGGGGCACTTTGAGAGGGGCGAGAGACGTCCTAGGGAGTTTTGGTATAAAATTACATTGCATAAGCTCAAAATCTTCTTGAAATATCGCCCGGAAATGATAGTGTTACACACAGACAGAATGTATAAATTTACGACCTTGAACTTTGACCTTTTGACCTCAAAATCAATAGGGGTCTTTTTTAGGCCACAGGGAGTTGTTATGTAAAATTTCATTGCAATAGCTCAAATGGTTCTAGAGATATCGTGTGGAAACGAAAGTGTTTTAACAGACAGAATTTGCTTATTTATGACCTTGGCCTTTGACCTTTTGACCTCAAAATCAATAGGGGTCTTCGTTAGTCCATAGGGAGTTGCTATGCTAAATTTCATTGCAAAAGCTCAAAGGGTTCTCGAGATATCGTGTGGAAACGAAAGCGTTACAGACAGACAGAAAGACGGACGGACGGACGGACGGACGGACAGACGGACGGACAAACCCAAATTAATATCCCCCACTTTTCAAGCGGGGGACAATTAGATTTAAAACGATGGGGAATATCCCTTTATGGTTGTCAAAGTTCTCCGGGCAATCAAGGTTTTTTTTTACACTGTCTGCCCCCCCCCCCCCTCTTTCTATGAAACGATACTATGTTTCTATAAAAGATGTTTTAATTCCCTAAATGAAATTTACTCAGTCAGTACGGTGTTCAAGTAACCAGACTTAGCTATGTAATTGTGCCATTTACTAGCAAATTATTGGTGTTTATAAACGTATTATTTGCATTATAATCATATACTAGTATATTTATCAAGAAATTAAATGTAGTGATCTTTTTCAACATTGTTTAAAGTTTCTTATGCTGTGTGTGATATGTCATTCTGAGAAGTTTGTCTTTAAATTTAACCAGGTCGAAATTGGATGCAGAGTTTCCCTTTTAATGCATGGCGCTGTAATTTTGTCTAAGTGACGGTGATAGCCTCAATTTGATTGGCTTATCGCGGGCTATTTTTACGGAATGAACTTATCACAGGAAAGCCTACTTTTTGAAGATTAACATTGTTATTTTTCAACGTTATCTTTAAAAATTAAGTAGATTTAAAAGATTTCTGTTCCTTTCATGCGCCATCATTCAGTACTCTTAAACATTTAAATTTTCTTACATAAAATGGTAGTACTCACATCATTGATAATTTCTGTTCTACTACGAAGTTTCTCAACAAGTAAGACTTTGTATATCTCTTAATGTGTCCGTGTCTGTGCTATAATATATTTATTTGAATATACCTCATAGAAAATAAAATTCATACCTGAACTCTCTAAGTTAGAGTTTTTGTACATTTCAACAAGATCTAATGTTTTTATTGTTACAATAATCAAAATAATCCAAAAGACCAAAGTTTTGGAGTTAAATTCAAAAAATCTATTATTCAAAAGTATAGATGAATTTCAGTTAAAAACATTTTATATATTTACATTTCATTCATTATTTGCCAAGGTATATCCACACACATATGATTATCACTTGTTATAGTTGCCCGCGTGGCGCAGAGGTTAGAGCGTCTGCTCTAGAGTCGCGAAAAAAGAAGTCAATCCTTACGTTGCGGGTTCGAATCCCGCTGTGTGACGTGGAGACCGGTCCTTTGGATGTGACCGTTTAAACCGAGGCCCCTATGTCGCAGTAGGTGTTGGCACGAAAAAGATCCCTCAGTGCTCATAGGCCCTGAGTGCCGAGCATAGGACAATACTTTTGGTTTGGATTATTGATTGATAGATTAAATATTGTTTAACGTCCCTCTAGAGAATTTTTCACTCATATAGAGACGTCACCGTATGCCGGTGAAGGGCTTCAAATTTTGACCTTTACTCGGCACTCAGGGTCATTGAGCAGTGAGGGATCTTTATCGTGCCAACGCCTGCCACTGACACAGGGCCTCGGTTTTTAAGGTCTCATCCGATGGACCCGCAACTTCCACTTCAAAATGACGAGCGCATGGCGAAGGAACAGTTGCTACCAATTTTATCGACTAGGTCAGTCGCGGCCGAGATACGAACTCAGGACCTCCCGATCACGGAGCGAGCGCTCTACCGACTGAGCTACCGTGAACGGTGGTTTGGATTATCAGTAAACAATTAAACATTAATATAAAAAATGTACTCTATCTTAGTTTTTAAAGTCTGTCGTGGGATTTACAGAGATAATTTAATTAAAAAGGTAATTATTTTCATCTTGGAAAAGTCCCTTATATGCTCTTTCGGTTTGCATTATCAGTAAATGATGTTAATTTTAACGTGTATTCTACTTTTAGTCTCCACAGTATGCTTGTGATTTACAGAGACGATTTTATATTTCAAAATAAATTATGTTTTTTTTTCGAAAAATAATATACTTTCAATCTGTACATTATACACGTAATATCAGTATAGACACTATGAAACCCACACTCTCCAAAACAAAATGTCATAACTTTCATGTGTGATTGATATAAACCAAGTGATCAATATTATTTACACTTGGCCAATGGTCCATATTTGTATCTATAGTCCCATCTTTTTTGCCATAACTAGTCCAATGGGCAATACATTTGTTATTTTAATGTCAGTATTTGTACTTGGTATATCTTAGGCACATTTATCTTTGTATACATGTAATGAGATATTTTTTACATGAGATTTACGGTCTATTTTGTGCCTAAGATTTTTACGTGTATCATAAGTGAAATGTGAAATAATTCTTGGCATTTTCAATAATAAATGCTCTTTTTCGACACACTATGTGTTATGTTATCCGTTTGGCAAAAACAGAACAGAATAGACTCATGGCTAAAAAGGTATATCTATTATATTAGAAGATGATAGTATAAATTATTTCTTTATTTTCTGGATTCTCGTATTTTTCAGAAAAAAAATATTTATGTAGTATTTTTCCTTATTCTCTCATATAAACTAAATTTGAATACTTAAAATGGAGAATATTCCAAATTAAAAATCAGAAGAAATTAAACAAAACCATATTACATTTGTACTCATTGATTGAATAGAACCCTCTTCGCATAATTCAGTATAAAATACCCCTGTTCTATGTATGCTAAAGTTCATACACAGTCATAGTTAAGTTTGTAATCACATTTACTCATTACATGTACCAGACCACTACGAATTCAGGAATACTAGTGTCTTGCCAACAGCAATATACCAAAATACAATTCTCTGAATCAACACGAGTTATACATCGGTTTACTGGCATATACTGAAGATGTTTGCCAAAAGAATAGAACCTTAGGTTTTACACTCTAAGTGAAGTTTCTAACCTATGTTAATGCCATTTTTTAATGTAAATCTAACTAACTGTCTGCAAGAATTGTTGCTACCAGCAAGGTAGGGAAGAGTGTGTTTTGGGATAAATTATTTTTATGATATAATACAAATATAATTAATGTTGTTCTTTCTCAGCATTTGTTTTATATTTACTGATTAAGCCATAATTATGCGCCCGGATCGAAACATCCGAGGCGTAAATTGTTTTTGTCCTGTCTGTCTGTTTGTCTGTTTGTCTGTTTATTTGTTTGTCTGTTTGTCTGCATACTTTAGCCTTCGCTAAAACTTTTGAACCATGAATGGTTGCGACTTCATGTTTGGTATGCATACTTTACTAATAAAGTGTCAAACGACACCAAGGTCAATGACCTTGTGACCTTGACTGTGACATATGCTAAAAATATTTTTTTCTGCAAACTTTAACCTTCGCTATAACTTTTGAACCATAAAAGATAGTGACTTCATATTTAGTATGCATACTCAACTATTTAAGCTCTTTCAAATGACACCAAGGTCAATGACATCGTGAACTTGACTGTGACCTATATGCTAAAAATAGTTTTTTCTGCAAACTTTTATCTTCGCTATAAATTCCGAACCATTAAAGATAGAGACTTCATATTTTGTATGCATACTCCACTACTTAAGCTCTTTTAAATGACCTTGTGACCTTGACTGTGTCCGATATGCTAAAAATAGCTTTTTTGAACATTCGCTATAACTTTTGAACAATAAAAGATAGATACTTCATATTTTGTATGCGTACTCCACTAATTAAGTTCTTTCAAATGACACCAAGAACATTACCTTGTGACCTTGACTGTGACCTTTATGCTAGAAATATGTTTTTAACTTTGTTGCTGCCGGGCGCATAGTGTTTCACAAACACATTTTGTTTTACATATAAAGTAATATAGGGTTATTGAACTTATATTTGTGAATATTGGCACTCGATCGTTCGCTGTTCAAATGCACGAGCTTGCATTTGCATTTGAACAGCCAACGAGTGCCAATATTCACCAATATAAGTTCAATAATTCCTTTCTTATATAGCTAAAATATTTCCATAAAATATATAATTATTATTTCGACTAAAAATCTCAAATAAATGATTTTTTAGTATCGGTATTCAAATTTACATCTCTTCTGTAAGCGTGAAAGCGTTCAATATCGCATCATTCCGATGACACTACCGAGCGATATGATTTGCTCATTTATGTTTTAATGGGTCTAAAACGTGCTAAATCTTTAACAAATAATTTAATTATTGTGTGAAAAATAAATACATCTTACCTAGATGCCACTTCCTTTCTTTAATATAGCTCTGAAAATTTGACCAGACGACTTTTTTGTTTGCAACGGAGTGTTCGATATGTAACGCTCGTATTCAGAATGTTCCGGGCATACACGTATACGTAATACAAACCCAGCGTTCAATAAAAAGATATTGAATGCTAAAACTCTCTAGATTTTTGGTAGTATCTTATTAGAGACTATTTAGTAGCTATATAGTAATTGATAATATTGTGCATATTGATTAAATCTTAAGTGAGCACTGAAGGGTATAAAAACAGTTATGGACTGGGATTCGGGCAACATATGATCTGTTTGACCTGAAGGTTAAATTGTTGCCCTTGGCCTCCGGCCTCGGGCAACATTTTTATCTTCAGGTCCAACAAAGCATATGTTGCTCTCATACCCAGTCAATAACTGTATAATATTGTCTTTCAATGTAAAATACCATATTGATAAATCTTCAATGTATCATCTTTGTTACTCGGTATACTCGAATTTCTATTACTACTAACTTAATTATGAGGTCATTTTATGCTGTATGCTTTCGTTACTTTTGAAAACATTTTTGTGCCTATACAGACAGATGTATTCATCTCTTCTGAAGTACCGTTACCTGTTTAGTGAGCTACATGTATGGGCAATCGCTTTCAGTTCCTGAAATAATCCCGCAAAATGCATCAGAGAAACTACGTGTTCCCGCCTTGGAATTAGATACAGGACTTCTGGCAATCCAGGCCAGTGCACTTTCGTTTGCTTAACACATTAGCCGAAGTTGGTAGAATGCCGTCAATCACACTATCATTTGTAGTTATCAGATTACCCAAATGCATGATTAACGTATGAACAATTTCTAAAACAATATTTTTAATTTATCAACAAATACGTTGATGAAACAAGATTATCAACAGTCTTTAAAGTCATTATTTCGAATGTTTTATGCTCGATACAATGACCTTGTCAGCAAATACAATTTATAATTATCAGGTATGTCAATTGCTGACTACATGTGTAACGTTGTTGTTAATATAAACTGTAAGGTCATTGTTCACAAGCTGGATTGTCATCGGATTTTCCCGTTATTTCAAGATCTTGAGAAAGAGCTTACAGCGGGTGTAAGGGATTGGAAAAGGGTGCTAAATCTATGGCACACGAATCCATATTTTTTGTGGAGGTCCATGTTTGCTCTGCTCTTGATCTGAATTGTTTCAATAAATTTTAAGCTAGAATATTGTTCGTTATCTCCATATATTTTATCACAGTGTTTGAACTTAAATTAATTGTACACAATCTTAATTGGATTTGGACATTACGCACTTACAATTTTAGTTTGGTCTAATGGAAGCTTAAAGGCGATTTTATGATTGACTGTGTTCAGTAAACCAGATGTTGAGTCACGTTTTGTCCGCCGTCACATTATGACCGCCGTCACGAAATGTCCGCCACTTTTTCAGAAAAATCGTCACATTATGTCCGCCGTCACGAAATGTCCGCCTCTTTTTCGGAAAAAATCGTCACACTATGTCCGCCGCCACGAAATGTCCGCCTTTCTCCCCCCCAAAATAGTAATATTAGGTCCGCCGCCAACAAATGTCCGCCTTTTCTCCCTTAAAAATCGTCAAACTATTTCCGCCGCCACGAAGTGTCCGCCGATCATCCAAAATTGTCACGTTATGTCCGCCCCTACAAAATGTCCGTCCAAGATTGAAAATAGTGTTTTATTTTTTTTTTTTGGTGTTTAATATATGTATCTTTAACCAAACGTCTAATAATGTATGCCATCAGAAAGATCCACCAAGAAAAAATAATAATAATGGTCTGTTTTATCTAATTTGCTACAAATGATTTCATTGAACTACATTGTTTCGGTCAATTAATGGAAATATGTTTCATTTCTCTTGATTGTTTACGGTTTGGGGAATTTAATGGCATGGTGTCAGAAAAATGTCAGCCTTACCCTTTGTTTTGTTGCCAGTTTTTAATTGTAATAACAAAGAAAACATATTGTGAACGGCAGGAGGCGGTGGGTTATTTGATATTAAAGTTTAAAGTAGCCTTGGTGCTCTGCGGAGTTTAAGAAATAAATTTAAAGTATTTTACATTGATAGGGAATATTTATATATTTAGTGTTCAAAAGCTTAGCAAAATTGCAATATAAACTAGAGGTACTGTGAGCAATGAGCTCACTAATTGAAACCCCCTGCCTCCCATATGAATATAATAGCAGTGATCATGTTTTGCTCTGTAAAATCAAAAATATATATCAGATCAAAAAGTAAAATAGTAGGTGCACAATGGCAATATGTAATTAAGAATCCGTGAAAGTTTCATTAAATTTCCTTCAGTGGTATGAGAGGAGTTGCGGATAAGAGATGGGTACCCTAAGCGTAACAAAATTCATAGAGAAACAACCCTTTACGGAACAAGATAAGATGTTTAAACCAGTTTTTGGGGGTTTATTGTAAAGTTGTAAATACTTGATTTAATGTTATTTGTAAAATACGAACTTGTTTGGAAAAAAAAGAAATACATACCGTCATTACAGTAGAAAAAGAAATTAAGTTTCGTTTCAAATGTTACTTTTTTTCCCTAGAAACTGTTTTCTCGTGCTGGTCAATTCTTTTGTATTAGTAAACATATCGATCTTTATATTCTGAAATAAATTATATGGACATTGGCTGGTTTCCTATGATTAACTTCTAACTTCTAACTCTTAAGATTTCATCATTACGTTATCCTGCATTGTATTCTGTCTTACACGTTCACGATAATTTATTTTATAAACTTTTTAATTTTAAAAATCCAATCTTGCAGTCGTATTTAAATTCATAGTTTATAGATACATGTGCATATTCCGTCATCCTGGCATGTAGTTTCTGAACATACAACTGTGAATGTGTGTATTTTTGATGTTGTATAATTTGTTTTCCGGACACTTTTTGTTGCACTCTAAAGATAGTCAAACATGTAAAATAGGCATTAAAATTTGAGGCTTAGCCCCTAATGCGTTTTTGTTAGTTTAGCCACCCCTTTCTTTCATTTTGCTCCAGAGGCTTATGTATTGTTACTTCGTCTTTTATCAATTAAAATAATATAGTAAAAATACTACTCTCATAATATTACTGATATTTGAAGAGAAATTGAAAACTAACATTTATGTCGTTATCGGTTTCCTAGGACAGTGGTAAGGATCTTGATACCGAACTCTGGACAATATAGGTTTTGTATTTATGCAAGTAATTTTACCTTTATTAAAAATGTAAGGATTCAAAATTAAAAAAAAAATCAAAATAGTCATTGTTAAATGGCAAATTAAAGTAGATGGAAGGGTTCGTTCTATCTATTCCCACTTTCTGAAAATCAGGTAGGAAAAGGTAACATTATATGTGGGAATAGGTGGAATTTTTCAGTTAACCAAATGATTAACTTAAAAACATATAACTGCTGTATCAACAGTTGATCAATGAACAACTGAAAGGAAAATTGGCTTTTTAAAATTCTAAATCAGACTTTTACTAATATTAAAAGGTTACATTAGAAATTTTTATTGAATTACTGATAAATGATTTTTCCCGTTAATTTATTTATTATATTTTCTAAAATTCAGCTTTTTTAATGCCTTTTTTACGTTTATAATTCAAGATACAGGAGGGGTTTGTAACCCTTTATTTTCAAATAATTAAATTTATTATGCATTTTTTATAAATGTATTGCATATATTTGATCAAAATAAATATTTTTTTCTAAAACTATTTATTATCTGTCTTCAAATGTACAAAATACAGGTAAATCCAAGGTGAGATCTAATTACTGTAGTTAAATTATTATAAAAACAGGAATATGTGGAATTGAGATTTTTAAAAAGTAAGAATAGGTAGAAGACACCGGCGGAAGACATCACATTGATTGAGGGGCATGTCAAAATTGCATCAAACGCAACCGAGATACCCCCTTTCAGGTAGAGACAGGATGTGTACAATACATTTAATGACACCTGTGATTCTAAAACAATGAAGCCCTTTTCAACAGACACCTGGGATTCACACCTTTTGTTTTATAGCATGGGAAAAAATTTAAATTCAATACAATGAGATTGCATTCAATTCCAGAGTTTCAGGAATTCTGAAATGCGTTCAACGTTCTCTTTCCATGTATTTTTTTTAAATTAAATATATTACTGATTCAATTCATAAACAATTAAACATGTCAGAACTGCTAATTCTATTCTATCATTCTTGAAGCAAATAGTTACAATTTTGAATCATCATGAAAACAGTATTTAAAAAAAAATCCCCCCTTACTAAAGATTCTAAAAACAAGAAATTGCATGCATTGAACAAACCGACAGATGCATTGAATTTTATGAGAAAAATTAACTTAACTAAGTTATTTTTAAAATAAGAAACTAAAATATTTCGCTTAGAAAAATAATTTTTCAATTTTAACCAATTTGCATTTTATTTTTACATTTAAATGATAATATTATGCAGTATATGTACTAACAAATCAATACACATTGGTTAAAATTGAAAAAAAAAAATCTTAATTCAAGAAATGATTATTAGTTAAAATAAACATGAAGAATGATAAATAGATAACATTGCAGGCTTTGAGAACATTCTGCTTGAAAATAAATCTGGAAGGACTTTATCTTTTAAACAATTAGAAGCTGGTAATAGAAAATCAATCTAAATTAATCATCAATCTGTTTTAATTATTTTACAACATACATGCAGCTATTGTTTGTTTAAGTATTATACTTAACCGATAGTCTTCATTTTTCTTATCAACCTGTCACGTGGCGCAGCAGGGGTCAAAGTAAAAACAGATACCTACCTGCGGCCAGGTAAGACCGCGCAACGCGTTCCCCATTGAATGAAGTAAACACGTGATCATTTGAAAATTTAGAAAGGTACAATTCTGTATTGGTTTGTTCAATTAGGTAAAGGCTTTGGGCCCGTTAGGCCGTTTTACAAAAGAACTTACGACTAAGACCAAAAAAAAAAAATTAATAAATAAAATAAAGTTTTGCAAAATCTAAAAAGATTAAAATAATTTTGATATAAAGTTTATCAAAAAGTTATATGCATATATAACTTATATAGTTAAAAAGTCTCAATTTTCTAAAAGAAAGGGCGTACTTTTCGTGAAGGCGGACATTACCGAGACGATATTTACAATCCGAAATATTTAAGGACATTTCTTTACGGCGGACACTATGTGATCAGTGACTAGTTTACCGAGAAAAGACGGACTTTTCTTGGCGGCAGACATAATCTGACGATTCTTTTCGGAAGAAAGGCAGGCTTTCGGTGGACAATATTACGATTTGTTTTAAAGGCATTTTATAGCGGGGGACATAATATTACGATTTCTTTGGAAGAAAGGCTGACATTTTGTGGCGGCGGACATAGTGTGACGATTTTTTCCGAAAAAGAGGCGGACACTTCGTGACGGCGGACATAGTGTGACGATTTTTCCGAAAAAGAGGCGGACATTTCGTGACTGCGGACATAACGTGACGATTTTTCTGAAAAAATGGCGGACATTTCGTGACGGCGGACAAAACGTGACTCAACACCAGAAGTGAAAAAAGAATTAGATAGATTACACGATCAGTACGTTCTGGTTCTTGCCGACAAAGCAGGTAACAACATTGTCTTTGTTTGTAAGAATCATTATATAAATTGCATTCTAGAAGAACTTGGATTTAATTCCACAAGTGGTAATCCTTCTTATACTCATACTTACCTTTCTAAGGAAGAAATTTTTTCAAAATCACCTGTCAGTTTTGAATACTTTTAATATTCCACAGAGCCAAAATGAATTTGAACTACCATATTTATACTGGATTCCGAAACTTCATAAGAATCCTTACAAACAAAGATACATTGCAGGTTCTAGTAAATGTTCAACCAAGCCTCTTTCGTTACTCCTCACTAAGATATTGAAAGTTGTGAAGGAAAAACTTCAAGGGTACTGTGCAACTATATTTTCAAGAAGTGGTCTGAATCAGATGTGGATACTAAAAAATTCTTAAGAACTTTTGGATAATTTGAAATCACAGGACTTTACAAAAATCAACAGCTTAAAAACTTAATACTTTTCAACTTTATACACAGCAATTTTCCATGAAAAATTAAAATCCAGGCTTTTTGATATCATTGACAGCTGCTTCTACAATAAAAATGGAACTCGTAAATTTACTTACCTTGTCATTGGTCATTTGCAAAATTACATTGTTAAAACAAAAACAATCTGATTGTACACATAAGTACTCTAAAGTTGACATCAAGAAGATGCTTGAGTTTCTGATTGACAATATCTATGTGGTTTTTGGAGACCAGGTATTCCAACAATATATTGGAATTCCCATGGGTACAAATTATTAGCAGACTTATTTCTATATTCATATGAAGCAGAATTTATGCAAAAACTTATGCGTGAAAAGAAGAAAACACTTGCTGTGGCCTTCAACTCGACATTTAGATATATCGACGACGTATTGTCAATTAATAATGGTGATTTTCATTCCTACGTCGATACGATATATCCTGGTGAGCTTGAGATAAAAGATACCACAGAGTCCGACACTTCTGTTTCATACTTGGATATTTTACTTGATAAAGACACTAAAGGTAATCTAAGAACCACACTACATGATAAATGTGATGACATTAACTTTTCTATCGTCAACTACACTTACTTATACAGCAATATACCTTCAACCTGCATACGGAGTATATATATCTCAGTTGATTCGATACGCAAGAACATGCCCTAGTACGAACAATTTCTAAAACGAGGTAAATTATTGACAAGCTAGTTGACGAAACAAGAATATCAGCAGTCTCGTTTAAAGTCATCATTTCGTAAGTTCTATGGTCGATACAATGACCATGTTAGCAAATACAATTTATCATTGAGTCAAATGCTGACTGACGTTTTGCATACTAATTGTTAGTCCATTATTTGTACACTGAATTGACGACAGATTTTTTTCCTTTATTTCCTGATCATGACAAGGAGCACAGGGCAAGTGTGACCGGTCAGCAGGGGATGCTCACTCCTCCATGGCACCTGATCCCACCTCTAATGCTTCGGATGTCCGTGTTTGCTCTGCTCTTATTCTGCATTGTTTTATGGACTTCAAAATTGAATACTGTTCGTTATCTCCATATCCTTCTAGAAGTATATCCCACTATTAAGCAGCATGTAAAAAACCATTAAGGACTTGAGTTAGCTTAATGGTAACTGAATGACGGTGTATTTATTATCTTAAGGTAGCTTTAAGGTGCGTTTTGATAATTTAAACTCATTTATTCAGAATAAAAGAGCAATAGGCTATAATTAATCCAACGTTAAAGGACATGTTTCAACATGTGTCTGGACAACTGGTTCTCGTAAAGAAGATTTTCCCTATTCAATTCAAAATTCAAATCCAAATTTTTTGACTCCACCATACCCCCAGGGTAACAATCATTTGAACAATTAAGTTAGAATTTGTACAACCCCAAAATTTTTCACGAAATCCCCTTTTAATTTGCCTACTTGTTTTTAATGACCCAATAATATTTTTGGCATTTCTTGAATAATCCTTCATTTTGATTAATACAAAATCCTTTTACTGACGATACTTTGAATCAATTTTGATTAAAAATTTTCTATTTGTTCTTGAAAAAGAAGTTGAAAATTGAAAAGTTTATACAGACGGACGGAAAGTAGGTGATGAAAAACCTTCATTGAATTTTCAGCTTAAAACAGGATATATAAACCAAGATTTCCCGATATATTCTTATCTGAGTCTTTGATATCATAATCTGCAAATATTTATATGACAGGAATATAAAATTGACTACATTTATACTTTATTTCTTTTATATTATCACAAAACCATGATAACTGAGGTAAAACATTGTATTATAATTCACTGAGGAACACTGTGACTTGGGTTCTTTATCTAGAAGTAGATGAAATTACAAAGCACCTCTAGTGAAAGAAGGAAATTACAATAACAGGAGAAGAAACTAACTCATATGAAAAAAGATACATCTAGTCTGTTAAATTGAAAAAAAATCAAAAGCCCTAAGAAAAATAAATTAAACTTCATTCTTTATTTACACAGTCTGTCTGTCTGATATCATACATGGTTAAAATGACATCTTTCAAGAATCTCTCTCTTATAATAGATTAAAAACATTACACTTCTTCGTAAACAAGTGTATTAATTCTTAACAACGTCGCTTCTTGAATCTTGTGAAATGGCATTTGTTGTAACGAAGAATTAAAGGACACCAGTGATCCCGAATTATTCCCACTGGTCTGTTGACATATTCCCAGGATTTGCCATGAAATATCTCTAAGGTGATAAGGTACGTTAACCCCGTCATCATAGAGCAGCAGAGTCTGTAGATCCTGTAGAGATTGTTGTGACCTGACTGTGTCACCCAGTCTGTGATGATTCAGTATAAACAACGTGTGTAACATCACAAGAGGTGGGATAAACAATACAGGCCAGCCATTCTTCTTACTGATCTTCTGTTCTAACTCTAGTTCATCAATGTTAGCGAATTCATTGCTTAACACAATCTCTTTAACTAACACTCTTCTTGTTATTTTATCCAGAGGCATCCCAGCCGTGCGTTGTCTGAAGAAATTTACATTTATAGCACTATACATAACATATTGTGGTGACATTCTCTCCTGTGCTTTTTGTAAAATACTGAGTGAAAGTTCATATCTACGTGTTTTGCAGAAGTACACAGCATTGTACAGAATGTCTGATACATAACCTATTGTACATGAAAGTTTTAGCAACGATATTTTATCAGCTTTATAATAAATCTTATTGCAATATTTATTTGGGGGAATCCTACTTTGAATGAAGAAGGCAACGTTACAAGACAATTGATGTTATATATTGTAAGATAACAATCTGATGTGGTGATAAGTCTCCAATAACTATGTTCTTCATGTGTTTCAAATAAACTCGGAATTCTACAATACTACGGATATGTATGCTTGTCTTTAGTTCGTCAAAAAAGCTTATATCGAATTTAGTCCTATTTGTGACACTGCTCTCGTCTGTACAAACTTTCAATGTTCTATTTAATAAAACCTTAGTGAGGTAAGGTCTCAGGGTTGGACTCAAAAGAAGACATGATACACCCTTACAATGTAAATCATACAAATGACTGAATAGTAATGATTGTGCAGAACCGACTACTTTCACTCTAAACATGTTGTTTTGAGATATGAAAAAGTTTGGACATTCTCCTATATGTACCCAGTGTATCAATAATTGAAAACATTCCCAGAAACAAAATAATAAGTTATCAGGTGTCCAGAGCAAGGAATGACCATTCTGGATTAACCAAAATACAATTGTTTTTATGAAATATGAACATAAAATAGTCGTATTATTTTGAAAATTAATTACGTCTTTAAGAAAAATTTTGAAGAGACCATAACACAAAAACTGACAGTGATTCATTGAATATACAAGTATTTGTTCTGCCTGTGAAAATGAAATTCTCCATTCTTCTTCGTTTTCAGGTATGCTGCCTAAAGGAACGACGTGGAAACCTCTGCTTAATATTTTTGAAAGAACAAATTCGAAAGGCCAACCTTCTTGACGACACCTCTGTATCCATGGTCGAGCTAATACTGGCCAGTGATGTGACTGGAAACAAAAAGCAAAGTCAGCTTCTTTATCTTGGCCAATGATGTATGTAGAACACGGTCCATGGTGGAAAGTGGAGAGGCCATACGTGGAATTGAGATATTGTAAATGGTTATCACGGAATAATTTACTAGAAATATAAACCTCGTCATTCATATCTACACAGGAGGATCTGATATTTTTATCATTTGAGGGGCTCATCAGATTCAGTCTGGTAAATCCCCATGGAAGATCATCACACTCCATCAGAATCACTGTGTGTTGTGGGATACGGTAGAGACTGATCTGAGAGAGATCACAGATGACCTTGTGATCTGCTGGCCAGAACATCCAATCTACATCTGAAGTTTCTAATCTGAAACCTTCACGTGTACTCCCACTATGCATTCTGTCATACTCCTTCATGATATACAAAGGTTTACTCACAAACTCATCAGTGTCAATCACTTCCCTTCTGATCCTAACTTCTGTAGGACTCCCTATTTTACGACACAGTCCTACATAGACTGCCTCGGATAGTCGAGGTATGTGATTCATTCCAAAGTGTGATTAAATTCCTCAGTAGCAGAAATCTGAATTAAAAAAGTTATTTCTTCATAAAGATGTCTAACAAGACAATTAAACTTTATTAGTATGTTTGATTTTTTCAAGGTATTGCATGTAATTGAAATGCTCCACAGACAATGAAAGCTATTTTTGATCGTTGACAAGTTTACAGAAAACTTTAACTAATAATGTTTCATTTTCCCTAGATTCGCTCTATACTTTAGTAATGTCTAACATAAATGTACAAGAAATGCTATACCTGTACAGTAAATGATATAAAATGGGATGTTTTTTTTTTTTGCTGTTGTTGTTGCTGCTTGCACACCTCGTTTTTGTAGATCAGACTTAAGTTTATTTTTATCTATTATGAAGGCAGTGTTTGGAAACCGGTCCTTTTGTGAGATCGTATATACTGAGGTCTCATGTCCTAGTATGTGGTGTCACGAAAAAGGTCCCTCACTGCTCAATGATCCTCAGTTCCGTAAATGAATAGATATATAGCCCTCCTACGGCATGTGGTACCGTCGCCATATAACTGAAAAATTTTCGAGAGTCGAGAGTGATAATAAACTACACACAAACAAACAAAGAGGAAAGTTTTTTCTTAGCTTTTAGAATTAAGTCTGGAATAGATTCGTCATTTGGATATCCTTTGCTTTGATGTTGATCCCTTCTCCTGATCTTGTTTATTTTCTATTCATTTCATAGTCGTTTTTCTTTAGTTAACTAATTAAAATTTTTATAGTAATTTTATTTCAATCCACTCCCTTGATTCGTTTTCTCTCTATTAATCTCATCAGACAAATATTAAACTACTTATCTGTAAAGTGAACGCGAACAAAGTATTGGTCCTACATGTAACTCTAGAAGGGATAATATAGTGAAAATGGCAAATTCTCTTTTCATTTTTTTTATTTTATTAAAAGACACAATTGTAGAATTTTTTTATTGATAAAAAATCATTCTCAAATATTTGCTTTTCAAAAATATCAATTAAACCTTGATGTTATGGACTGAATGTCATTATTAAGTCGAAAAACAATTTACCCTATCCTTTAAACCAGGAACCGTTGACTCTTGCTGCTAAATTTAATGGTAATATAGTCATAACTTATAGGATTTTTCCAATGCAACCATCATTTCCGTGCCTATTCCCATCAATATATTTCATATGAATGTTCTCCTTCTTCTTTTTATCATCGGGTTAGATGACATATGATATTTTAGAAATTTCTGTCAAGACAAAGATCAGATCAAAACGAGAACGATTTGCATTTGTTTTTTAAACAGCCATCACAAATTATATTTGCTACATGTACATCACTTTGATTATGTTTTGATAAAATGATTATTAACGATGTTGTAAAAAATTACAACAATTACTTCTTGTAATTTTCAGTTACTTAGATCCTCCAACTGTGACCGCTTTTATCTTTTTTCCTATTTCATGGCTGTTCATTGAAAATGAAAGTAGACTTTTTATTGATTTTACGGTAATATATCAAATTTGTATAATGAAAAAGGACCCATTCATATATCTTATGTAAAGTAATTGTACAAGAAAAGTTTTATGGAGTTAAATTGCAAAATATATTAAAAAAATAAGTATAGATGAATTTCACCATCGAAACATTTTAGACATTTAGATAACTACTTCTCGATTTTGCTAAGATCTATGCAAATGCACTGAAAGTTATAAACACTGCAGATCATCATGGCGCATATAGCCTTTGGTCAGGAGTACTCTTATTTTAAAAAAAACATCGTGAAGCTAACCTCAAACGTAAAGTAATTAGATTGACAAGGTGCAATTAAATTTAAATATCAATAAATATTTATCTATTGAATGTTCACAAATTCAATATGACAAGTGAAAATACCAATAAAGAAGACAAACCTCAGTTCTGAATGACACTAAAACGGAAATCCCCTTACGTGTACTTTCGGTTTGAATTATCAATAAATAATAAAATTACATTTATTTTAATTAAGACTGTAACGTCTGATGTGGGATAGGCAGACATGATTTTTTTTCAAAAAATAATTATGTTTATTTTGGAAAAATCCCTCACATATACTTTCAGTTTATACATTGTAATATCAGTATATAGTGTGAAACCTATACTCTTCAAATGGCAATGCCCCGACGTTTATGTTTAATTGATTAGAAAAATGCTCGATATTATTTACAGACCTCAAAGGCCTAGTTATCATTATCATTTTAATAATATCAAAAATCATTAAATGTCCTCCTCTGCGGTATAATGACTAAACCATGTGCTCCTTTGTAACATTTGATTAATTGCTTTTCTAAACCTAGTTTAAGGACAGATGATACAAACAAACTTTTGTCAAAGAATTAAAAAAAAATAACAACTTGGGTCATGTTTAAATAAATAAAATGAATAACTTTCACCGCGCAGTTTTTTCATTTTTTTACTCACATTTGGACAAAAATGGAATTTAAAATGAAATATATTTGTATAGATTAATAAGGATGGATTCAGAAGGGTAGACTTTTGAACATCAGAGAAGGTATACAATTTCGTTATATTCTAGAAATTTATTATTTGCATCATTTACAATGAAATTAGGCCAAAAATATATATCAATCCAGGCATCCATTTTTTATTTAGATCACCTGTCCTTATTAGAACAAAAGAAAAAAAATCAAACATTCAATAATTGACATATATCACCAATTGAAATCAATAAATATAATTTGAAATACACTAAACCCGAGATAGCCACAGAATAAAGTACTTACGGCGGCGTTGCGTTCTAATATAGGGAAAAAAAACATGTTAAATTCCATGTTTTAATAGTCACATGATAAGCTAGTAAAAATAAATTACATAACATGAGAGTCGAAAAAAATTTGCACCTCTGACTATAATACATCTTACATGTGTATTTTTTAAATGTACCTTAATATTTTGTGATGTATACTTTATCTCTGAATATCGCTGAACAATCGAAATAAATTCGGAATTGTAACACGATCAAAAAGAGTCCAAATTGACACAAATACACTACAAATAATGGATACATATTTTCACAGAAGTATTTTCATGCACTGATATTTCTTTTCTTCTTAAAATCTTTAATCATAAATTTTCTAAAATGTTTACACATGTATATCTTGGCTCCACCTAAGTCATTCTAAATGAGATATTTAATAAAGAAAAGTTTTGTTTCTCTAGAATGATGAAGTCGAGCATTATCAGTTTGAAACTTATGATTATTGTACAGAAAATTTCTTGCCAAAACTGGCCCTTGTTTGTTGTCTATATAAATGCTCTCTCTCTCTCTCTCTCTCTCTCTCTCTCTCTCTCTCTCTCTCTCTCTCTCTCTCTCTCTCTCTCTCTCTCATTTCATGTTCTTTCTGTGGCTTACGGGTTGCGCTTTTTTATCTTTAATAAAAAAAAATGTTTATTAGGGAGACTGCTTTCAATAATGTTTTCTTTTTTTTAATAAAATTGATTTCATTTTTAGGAAAATACTTCAGATATGTATTTGCATCAAAAGTAACACTCAAGGGCTGGTAACATGCTTTGTTAACATGAGAAACAAAGAGACAAAGATTAGTTTGAATTTATGTTATGGCAAACCAAATCACACGTTACTTTCAATAAAAAAGACAAGTAGACAGTGAAATATGGACTGGATTTATTAAGTAATGATTATTTTTTTTACATCAGGTCTGGAGGTCATGATACATTCGTGACGCATTCGTGTTTTCGGTCACATTTCGCCTTCGCACAGCTTCCTCCATGGTTAAATTTTCAAATGTGGAGAACCCTGAGCAAGGAAAAAAATTGGAATCTAAAATTTACAGTACTGTTTTAGCTCAAAGAAAAAAACTGATCATTTTCTTACAAAAACCTTTTCGTCACAAGTATAGTTCCGAGCTTAATTCTACTTAAATAGAATTTAATTGCCTTTTTATTGAATACAATTCACTTTGCATTGTAGAATTCATATTTAATGTAAGAGCGTAAAAATGATCCAGAGTATTATAAGTAAAGGACAGGACCATAATCCGTTCAGAAGCTCAGGATTGACCGTCCTTAAATCCCCCAATTTTGACCCTACAATTACCACCCAGGGGAAATGATTTGAAGAATTTAAAATCTGTATCACCCAATGAAGTTTTCATGTTGGTTGAAGCTTTTTAACATAGTTGAAAGAAGATTTTGAATGATGCCATCGTATTTTTAAAATTCTTTTTTTTATATTTATTTTAAAAGGGCTTGCACATTCACTTTAATTATAAGATTTGATTTACTTAAGGAGGATTGAATCTAAATACATTTTCAACTAGAGTAATTTTCCTTATTGCCATAAATTTCATCACAATTGTTCATTGTCAATCAATTGCAAACAATCTTAGTAGGGTTTGGACATTAAGCACTTACATGAAACATAGGTGGAAAACAAACGTTATTCAATATCAAAAGTCCATTAAAGAATACAAAACAGGAATAGAGCAAACACGGGCGTCAAAAACGTCAGAGGCAAGATAAGGTGCCATGGAGGAGTGAGCATCCCCTACCTACCGCTAAAACCCACCTTGTGTTTGGCCTAATAGAAGCTTAGAGTCGTCGCAATGATTGACTAGAAGTTATTGGTTCCCATTAACCCCTTAACGGCCAAGTGCGCCTTTTGACGCATTTTCAGCATCACAGTGAGTTAACTGTTGGCGTTTTGTAAATAATTGGGATACAACAAAACAATTGATATTTTCTGAAACTAGAGAAGAAACACAACAATTTTTCTATTATCAGTTTTTCTCTGCGATGTTAAGAAATTATCGTAAACTTGAATTGAACATTGAATATAATTGCAGGAAGTTAGTAAAATTAAGCATAAATGAGTGATTTTGTGCTATCTTCTGTAGGCTGTATCTCAGTTACAGCACACGATAAAAAAAAATAATAAATGCCATATCCTAAAAGCTGGGAATTTTCCCTACATTTTCTATATTGGACATTGAAAGGTACGAGCATCCGTTACAGATATATTTGCTGTTGAATATTGGTACTTTTTCGAGTAGAGCAAACAAAATGCACTATGACGTCATCTAACGTTTAACATGTACACAATGAAATCGTTCATAAGCTCGGTGTAAAATAAATCGATTCTTTTAATATATGGAAAAAAATTATTTTTTAAATGAATTATTAATAAAGAAGAGTTAATACACGAGACGTTTTGAGCCATAACACATGTAATAAGGGGAATTTTTCCTTAGCTTTAGAAATATAGTAATAGTTCTTGACCCAACGCCCCGATTCCGCGCACCCATTGTTTCAGAAATCCCTGTCGAATTTTGTGTCATTCCTACAAGTTGAAGAAATGATTAATCAAATAATTAGATATTGTCGTTACCATTTTCTTACTCTTCATATTTGTCATTAAAATTTTTAAAAAGAATATACAAGCTTATAAATCTTTTTCCGAGTCCTCATTCTAGTATTTCAAATGTACTTTGAAAGGAAAAGCTGTCACAACGACGAAACATATTAGGTGTTAAAATTTCGATGAAAGATATATTTTTGCTACCGCATAAACTGCATTCAGCTGATGCGATTATTTTTCTTACCCTTATCTTTATCAAATATAAATTGAATGTATAGGAACATGAAAATAAAATAATGAATATATACAATGTGATATTTAATTTTTCAATTTCGTTTGAATTATTTCCCTTTCTGTTACCATGGTTTTTACCATGGTTTTTATATACACAGGGAGAGACAGTCATTCCACAACAACAAGCATGGACAATTATATATTTTTTCATGTCACTTACAAGTTTGCTGTTATAATATCTTAACTATAAAATTTTAAGACCGATTTCAGCTCTAAGAGATAACATACACATATTGTTTTTTTTTTTTTTGTTTTTTTTTTTTTTCTTTTTTTTAATATTTACCGATAATTATTGTATGTAGTTAAAGTTTAGATATGAACATCATGTAAGCCTAATGTTGAAAACGTATTCCACTGCAAATCTTAATGTCGCTTCAGTTATTTACAAATTTTAAGACGGGATTCTCAGCCGTAAAAGCGTTCCTAACAGATTGCGATGAATGTTATAAATAAGTTTTTTTTTTATCTTGAATAAAAGGAATTCAAACCACATCTCGAAAAAGAAATGCATGGATCTTCTTTCATAAGTAGTCATAGCATGTCTATGGCAAGCCAAATTCACAAAAATGAGCTAAACAAATTAGGTTTGATTTTAACTATTGCAGAGAATTTTAACTTTTATTACATAAGTTGGAGAATTAACCTCCGTAACCTAAACTTCGTTACGATATTTTTACCGACATTTTAACTTAATTTTGAATATGTGAGACTTCATAAATCATACATTTGTGTCTATACTAGACATCAGAAACAAACAATTGGTCATATTTAGCTTCATTAAGAAAATAATGGGACTTTATCAAGTATTAATTCCGTAACATTACCTAAAAAACAATTGAATATTAAAATTGTTTTTAAAAAGTAAACGATGCCAGAGTTAATTGTGGACATTTTTTTTTTCAAGTTCAATGATACGTCTTTCAGAGAATTATAATTATGTTTTTTTGTTTTTTGAAACAGTTATTTCTTTCATGATTCATATCATGAATTCGTCCATTTATCGTAGAATGACTGGGAATTACATGTAAGGTCGGGTAGGGAAGTGGGACATACAATGGAAGTATATGCATGGGCGTCGGAAGCATATTGAAAGTGGGAGGGGCAAAGTAAAGGAGAAAAAACATTCAAGGTACCAAAAACTTGAAAAGCGAAAAAAAATTCCTTCGTCCTTCACGAAAATCCCATTTCGTGGGGGGAGGGGGAGGGGGGTTAATATTGAACTTCTCTCAGTACAATTTCTTTCTAAACCTACGCTCCAATGTTCATTCTCTATATCATGGCTAGTTTTGCAAAAAAGATACCCTAGCCCCCCAACCCCGGTTCCGACGCCTATGATAATGTAAATTTGTGTAGCGATTCAGATTCTGTTTTTTCTATTGCGACTTTGAATAAAGAAATGGAAGGAAAATGGTGTTTTGTCAGACACAGACAGAGATGCTGTCACTGAATTGCAAGAAACACATTTGTCTGTGTAAACCATAATGAGAAGGATCCCCTCCAATAACCATTCTCTTTACATCGCAGGTTCAAATTGTATCGCAATATTTTTTTTAACAGAACTGTAAAACATTCTAGGAAATAGATATCTATTATGAATATATTTATAGAAGTACCAAGTCCAAGAAAAGACATTTGCATGCAAGTGCAAGTCTAATATATGTCACATATGAACTATTATATACGCGTTCATTGTGAATGCCTAAGTACATCGATAATTAACACTCAAGCCACGGTCCAGAGTCCGCCTGTAGCTTCCAGATTGAAAGTGGATTTTGGCCGTGAGTAGAAAGACACCAGGTTTGCACTAGAAAATGCGAAGTGTTTGTCATCTAAACATTTTGTTCCCAGTGCATATATTTTACCTTAGGTCCCTGAAAAAAAAGTTTGGTGTTTTTCCTGTGCATAAGCCTGCACTGATATTACCACCTAACAAATATATAGATCTATAACAATTAAACGAAATCCAAATTTAAAATGAAAAACCCAAACTTTAATCTATACTGCGCTTTCGCCACGTGCGGTCTCATCAGTAGATTAAGCAAATTAAACAGATACATATATATGCAAGATATTTATGATCAAGATTGTGACTCAAACTGGACTCAACGTGATGCACTCAGTTTTTCTTAGGAAGGTTGGCACACGAAAATATTTTCCATTTTTGTTTACATCCATGCCTAAGTTTCGTTTCCTCTTTACTCATCGGTAACCCCCCCCTTCACACACACAAACACACATAATTTAATAATAATGCTTCCCGTCTCTTAGTAATTAGAGATAAAGGATTACTCTGGGTAATGGATATAAAGAGGATCAAACAGTTACTTGCCATGGTTGGACTATTTATTGTAGATGCTACATGTCACACCTAGTTGGTGTTCATTTTGCATTTGCATTGAAAATTGATTTGGGAAGGGGATCATAGGTGATGATAAACCATGCAATGGAAGACATGTGCAGTACTTGGTAAAACCTTCATAGGGAAGAATGGAATGGAGTAAATCAAAATTCATGCATGTGAAGGATCATTTATCCATATCTATGAGAATTGAAAATATGAAAACTATTTTTAAATCTGGTGATGTTTAAACTTAATTACAGCGGATAAATATCTTCTAACCCCCTTCACCCTAATACAGAGAGTTGTAATTAAGAGCAATTAACAATTTGACATGGGTATTAAAATAACAATTCATTCTCTAGTTAATTCATGTTTGTAATTAAAAAAAAGTAATTTAAAAAATGTCATTTTTATTGAATAGAAGGTGTTTATGTAAAATGAAGGCTGGAATCGAGAGTTAGTGTGCATAGTTCTTTGTCATACTCTCCCCTTGGCCGTCACCTAAAACTTAATGATAAACTTATGATGTTGTATGTTCGAGTACATAACAGGGTGTTGTGAATTTTTATAAGCAGATCGCTGGAACCAGACAGGTAGTTTTATTCATTGATAACACTCTACTGAAAGTAAATGAATATATAAAACCAGTGATTTGTTAGAAAGCCCCCTTCTCAAAATTGCTATTTTTGTAACCATGGCAACACTATTCCTTGAAATAAAAATACTAAAATATACAAAAATGTGCATCTTTGTATGCTCCATATGTGTACCAAATTTTATTGAAGTCAGTAAAAAACTGTAGGAGGGAGAGCGATTCAAATTTTGCTTAGGGCAATCAGACAGTTGTAAAGCCGAAGTCTAACGGATGACGTACGGACATTGTGTAATTGTATAAACTCTTTCTATCACATAAAATTGGCCAGTAAAAATAAAAACTTATTGAATGCATGCTCTGTTTTAATAGTAGCACCAAATCCTCTGCTTTGGAAACATTATTTGTTAAATTGTTTGCATTTCAGGGACGAATAAAGGGAGAAAAACATATTTTGGCAATTATGGGTCTCAGTCGTTGCCATGGCAACCGTGACGTCAAATTACTCTGCATAATTAAATACTATAGGATCTTACTTTTCAGAAAATATATAGGTTGCTCTATGTAAAAGTGACTAGAAAATGTCTCAAATTCTATTTGAACTTTTTTAGGCAGTTATGCAGAAAAAAATGCAAAATCTCTGGCCGTTAAAGGGTTAAGCAACATTTGACCAACTATTGAGGATTTTGAAATGGTAACTAAATGATGGAATATTTGTATTAATAAAAAAAATCATCTACTGGCGTTAATTTAAAACAATTTTAGTTAAAATTGGTCCAATGATTCTTGAAAATGAAGTTGAAAAGTGAAAAATGTATACATAAGGACGAACAGACAAAGAGCCGGACAGACAACAAATATGTTATTGAATAAATTAAACGAACTTTCAGTTGAATTAAGCTAAAAAATAATATAAACAGATTTTCCGATGTAATTGATCTGAGTCTTAAATGTTATAATCTAAAAAATATATATATGTATGGAATATTAAAACTGCTTACATTTATAATATATTCCCTTTTATTAAAGAACTGAGGTTAAACATTGTTAAGTATGATAGTAAACCGTGGAACACTGCTTCTCATGTTCATCATGTGGAACTAAAAGACATTACACAGAATCCATAGACAATAAATAACAATTACTGTAACAGGGAAAGAATCTTACTCATATGACAAAAGATACACTTGTCTGTTTAATTAAATGAAATTAAACGCCTTAAAAATAGATTAAAATGCATTCTTTACTTAATCTCCCTGATAAGATGAATTAAAACAATTAAAATTATTCGTAAAATATGTTAATTCTTAACAATGTTGCTTTCTGAGTCTTGTGAAATGGTATTTGTTGTAACGAATTCGAATATTGATATGACTCCATTGATCCCAAACAAATTTCACAGATTAGGCCTACATCTTTAGAGACAAAATAACAATTTTGGTAATAAGAAACGAATCTTACTCATATAAAAAAAGTACATCTAATCTATTAAATTAAAAAAAAAACAACAAAAGCCTTAAGAAAAATAGATTCAAATAGATTCTTTAATAAATCTCAAATTAATTGAAATCATAAATTAAACAATTAAAACTCTTCTTCGTGAAGCATAATCATTCTTAACAATGTAGCTTCCTGAATCTTGTGTACCGGAGCTTGATTTAAGGGGACGAAGGATGTATGGTCACGTGACTCAGTTTAATTACGTCATAATCTCTGATGAAATATGTAAAAAAAAAAAAAAAAACAACACAGATCGAATCCACAGTACTTGTATAATTTTTTAACTGTTTGTTTGAGTTCACCATCTTGTATAAAATATCTAAAAAGATTTAAACTTCCTTGCAAATATTTTCAAATTACGGAATAGATTGATCCACTCTTCTGTTTCCCTACACTGCGCGTCCAACGAGTCACTGACGTCATAGTGGATCTTAGTACAGTAAGATTATACACAAGGTAAAACACGGATAGTATATCATAAAAACGGATCATGATTAGTACATGGTGGGATAATTTATGAATTACAGAACACAAAAAATATTTTTAAATGGTTGTTGACGGAAATATATTGTAGTTAAGTCTTACTTAGCTTATTTCGCAAATGTGTGACGTCATAGTAGGGTTTTCCCGTACTCGAGAAATGTAAACATGAAACGTTTTTCTCATGCTCATGTCTTGTTTAAGTATGTCCTGTGCAATATTGAGAACAGCTTCACCAATTGATATTTTTGCAGCTAATCAATAACATGAGGAACTTGGATTTCGACGTAATTTTTTCAAATATTGAATGATAGGATTTTTTGTAAATATTTTTTTTGTCGTTTAAGTTGTCTTAAAAAGAACGTTATTTTCCGTATCCAGATGCGGTGTGACAAAAGAATCTTGCTTTTTTGAATTTTTAACCTTATTCATACTCTGAAATATTTTGAAAGACACATGTTCGCTGACAAATTTTTTTATCTATGCTGAAAAAGTTCCATTATGGATCGAGTAATGGGCCCAGAAATACGGAGAATCAAAACTTTACTCAGTCACTGTGGGGCATAGTATTTGTCACCCAATATCAGAAATAAATCTAGAAACCTATTGATATATCTGCTTGAAGGTATGTGGGACATACTAAATTAGAGATATACAAAATATGAAAAAAAATTGAATGACAGGTATTTTTTCAGCTAAAGGTCCTTCATCCCCTTAATGAAGATAGATAAGATTCCAATGATCCCAAATAATACCTACAAATCTGGTGACAGATACCCTGTATTTGCCACGAAATATCTCTGGGTTCAGTGGGTACATGTATCCCGACATCATAGCACAGCAGAGTGTGGTGTGTAGATCCTGCAGAGATTGCGGTGACAGATACCCTGTATTTGCCACGAAATATCTCTGGTTTCAGTAGATACATGTATCCCGACATCATAGCACAGCAGAGTGTGTTGATCCTGCAGAGATTGCTGTGACCTGACTGTCTCCAAGTCTGTGGTGATTCAGTATAAACAACATGTAAAACATCACTCGAGGCGGGATTTGTAATACAAACATACCATTCTTCTTACTCATATTCTGCTCCTCACTAGTTCACCAATATAAGTGAACTCATTGTCTAACATAATATTTTTTAGAAAGCTCTTCTTATTATTTTATCCAGGGGCATCCCAGCCATGTACTGTCTGTACATATTTTCATTTACAACACAATATATAATATATTGTGGTGACAATTTCTCCTGTGCTCTCTGTAAAATATTGAGTTAAAGTTCATATCTACGTGTTCTGTAGTAGTACATTGCAAGAAAAAGGATGTTAGACACACAACCAAACGTACAAGACACCCTAAGCAGAGTCAATAATTTATAAGCTTGAGGTCTATGTTCTCATTTTAAAATTAGAATTTTATTTAAGATTGTTTTAACAATAGGATCTACATCTACATATAGATAATTTCCAATAAGAGATTCAGACGGCGTGAGTTTCTAGATACATGTATAAATACTTAGTATTGATGAACGAAAGTGATTTTGATATATGTATTACGACGAAGACCACGTATGCCTAGCAGACATATCTTAAAAAAATGTTGCAGAAGATTTTGTTTTATCCTATAAGATCTTTAGCATTTTCATTTGTTACATCGGCCATGTAAACAATAAATCATCGTCGCATATATAGCGTAAAACGATTGTTGTAAACTGTTTTATGTGTCGTTTGAAACACAACACCCTTCTAGAGGGAATATATGTAGATCATAAAAAAAAGACATTTGAACTCATCATGCTAACGGGAATATATTTGAAAAATGAATTTAATTTTTGAAAAATCACAAGGGCATGAACATAGATGTTTCACTCCAACATATATCATGAAGCGACGCGAAAGTTATTTCAATCAACGATTTTTTTTTAATCTATAGTTTTGACGTAAAGTGTGTCATTATGTCATAATGGAGAAATCTCTTGTCCGTGTACAGGAGAAAATGGAGTGTTCTTCCACTTGCAAAGTATCGGAAGGAAAATATTTGTAATGGAAATATCTAAAATTAATTACTATAATATGCCAGATAAGATTATTCATGGATGAAGATATATGTACATGTAACCAGCCATGAGATTTTGGGTCCAAATGAGGAATTTATCAAAAATGAAATTTTTACTTAATATTGTACCTGAGATGTCCAAAATTACTAAGACGAAGCTTTATCCTCATATTCATACTATTTTTAGAAATATAAATATGACGTCACAATTGGACTATTCCGACGATCGACAATCGAATTTATAAAGGACATTAAATTTTGTTGTTTTCATGCAATCCAATACATCACTATTACAAAAACAGCTCTTCAGAAATTATGAATTGTGTTATTTCATAATTAAGAATACACAAGGAACTCGTAGATTGTTTTTTATATGAAAAAGACATAACATAGATCTAGAGAGGGTGGATGACAGTCGGGGTGCTTTCCCAACCCATCCCTCACCCAACAAACATTTCAATTCTAAATATTTGGGCATTTTTATATTTCTTTTTTACTTTATTGACTCCTCAGATAAATTTATTCCTTACACTCGTCGTAATTAAGAAGGAATTGAACTAGCACTCAACACAATACATATACAGTGGACACTACACATGTAGATATCCGGGCGCTTCAATTCATTTCATATGAACTTTTTCATCGGAGCGGAATATTTAAACTTATTTTATCTTGTTTAACTGGTAATTTTGGTGAAAATTTGACTAGGAACCAAAAAAGTCCGGATTAAATGAGGCCGCACTGTACGAGTAATGTACATGTAATGTTTTTATTCATTCTAGTGTTGTTCAACTGCGGATTGAAAAAGGGGAAAAAAATATTGAAATGATTTTTTTCAAAAATACATTTAAATAAAAATCCAGCAAGTTAATTCTTTCGTAGCAGCATAACCCATTTTGTTCAATAAAAAGGTGGTTTTGGTATGCCCCTCTAGACATGCTAGATTTATTTATTTTCAAGGTACATTGTAATTTAACGAAAAATGATTTCAGAATCCCTTCTTGTCATATCAACCCCCCTCCCCTTCCCCAATCTCCAAAAAATACGGACCCTTCTAAAATTTGGTACGAAAACATTGCATTTATTAAATTGACCACTGAAGTTTATTGTGGACCGGAATTTTTTTAATACTTTTTTTATCGCATTCATACATTATTTTCTTTTAATATTCTGTGCGGAGAATTTTTTTTAAGTTTTTAAAACACTAACAGTATTTCTTACCAATAAAATTTTATGGCGGAAATGATTCGTACATCATATTCAGGGTCAATCAAACTGAATAAGTAAATGATATCATTTATTTTAAAGTCTTCAGAGAAACCCTTTTCCTAGAAGAATATATACATGGAAGGGGGTTCTAGAAATCAAACAACATTAGGTTTAATCAAGAGTGAGAATTACAACTAATCGAGAAAAAAATATAGCTCAATTTAAATAGAAGATATAGATGCTGAGCTGCAGATCTGTAGCTCACTGGTCTGAAAAATAACGGAGAAAAATGCAACGAATGAGACCGAATTCGAATCAAGGCCATCTGAATTTCAAGACAGGTCCTCGATGTCTATTCCTGTTTTGTTGCCTGCCTACTGAATATACTTTCATGTTTAATTTATTTTAAAAAATATGCCCAATTTTGTTTACAAACCTCATAAAGTGACTCAGTAACCATTTTGGTAAATAATCAGCAAATATTTATCTTACCTGAAGTTGACCTGATAAAATGTATTGATCTTAGAGAAATATTCCGTTGCCTCAAAAAATTCGGATTTTAGAATTATTACCTGTTTCAAAAGAATGAGTGCACTTAAGTACGTCATTTGAAACCTTTTCGGCTATCCATTTTAAGCTTAACATTACGATATATAGCTAAATTAATCTATGATTAACGTGCAAGCATATGCTTTTGATATTTATCTCTAGAAATTTTTTGTTATAAATATTATTATAATTACAGAATTGATAATTGAAAAGAACATGTAAAAGCCTTAAATTCCGGAAATTTGAACGGGACCACTTTCGAATCCAAGGTATCCGCAAATAGGCGGAGACATATGAACTGCGTGGTTGTGGAATGTAAACATTAGCACATATGAATTTTTCGCACTGCGAATTGAAATGGAGAAGAGAGAGAGAGAGAGAGAGAGAGAGAGAGAGAGAGATCGTGTTGATTTCATGGTGCACAATTATTAAAAAAATCTAATGTTAAGGGATGGGGTAGATGTCTCGCTCTGCAGACCATAATACAGAGGCGACATAAGCCTATACATGTACTTACTATTGTCAATACCAGAATGGCATTCATTGCGCACAGTATTAACGGTATTGTCTCCCCCTAAATATAGAGGGCGCACGATTCGTTGCGGTCCTATTTTTAACAAACATGGCGGCGTCTAACGATAAGAACTATGGTGCTTGGGGTATCCCTATGCTCAAGCAAGCTTTGAGAGAAAAAGGGGCCAGAGTTTCGGGGAGGAAACGGGAGCTGGTAGAAAGGTAAAGACTATATCATTATATTTTATGTATTTTATGCATTTTCACGATAAAATAACCTCACCGATATAACTTAGACTGTCGTCGCGTTGGTTGCCTGACCACAAGCATAACGAGGTTGGTAGATATCTTATGAAAAGAGTAGACATATTTTTTTCGGTGCTGAAATCAAAATGTAGAACTTTTCAATGTTTGACTTCTGTTCAATAAATAAAATATGGGAGTTACAGCGAATGGTTTGTCGTCTGCCAAAGTTAAAAAAGTCACATTTTCAAATTGATCGTACAGGACCTGTTGATATCGGCATATCTTGGGAAATAAATGGAATTTTTGTATAGACTTTTGAGTAGGTCTAATATGGATTGTTTTATTGTTTCACAATAGATAGATAGATATTTTAAAAAGGCAGTTAACTTATTGTTTTTGATCATTTTGTTTGTTAGGATCTTCATGTAGGTACATTGTACATAGGGTAGCCCTATCTGATAAGTTTGATATTTTTTTTTTGTATACACCTGCTCAAATCCAATTGCCCGACACCTTAGGCTGGTGAATTTAAGGGGTGTGCAAGGGAAATTTTTTCAATCAATTGTCCATAAGCTTGAATTAAATATCAAAATTAAAATTGATATAGGCACTTATCCAAGCTAGGGCAAGTACATGATCAAAATTCATTTGTCTTGCTTGAATTTTTTATTGTACTACCATACACTTATACTGAATTTACAAATATATTTCATAAAAGGGAATACAAACACTTTTTATAACAAGCAAGCCCCTATTAAAAATCTATCTGTCAGCCCCTGATTAACCATCAGCTGTATTTTAACAGACTATTTTAAAAAGAAAAATTATATCAATATAAGGGGTTAGTATATTATCCTCTGTTGACCAGACACACTCACAGTTCTATATTGTATAGAAATCATAAGTAAAACTTTATAAATAATGAAAATAAGATTCTATTGATTATGATGATGATTACCGGTAAAGGTACTTGGACACAAATTTGAAGTTAATATTTTCTCTATAATATTAAGACTTATATATGTTAATAGCAATTCACACAAAAATTAATTGAAAATCTTATTTCATTTAAGAGTTATTACAACTTTAAATTTATGGGCGGGTTTGATTGACACATCCTTGCACTTTCACAAATTTTAACTTTATTCTTAATCCTTAAGAAAAGTGGCAATCCTGATGTGTATTAATGAAAAATATTAATACTGTAATCCAGAAAATTCAGAGTAGACATGTTCTAAAGCAAAACAAACACACAATATTATATTGTCAGTCCATGCAGATGTGGTGAACAGACTTTGGTGATTTAAGGCATCCGGTGAATCGTAAACACCAAACCATAACATGTTTATAAATACCTGTGTACATAACACGAGTGTGGTCGATTCGCAAAACTCTGTACACAATGGAATGATGATACTTGTGAAGTAGTTCTGCTTTCTAGCATTTCTACTCTGAATAAAATTATTCTTCTTGATATAAGTTTTAATATTTCTCATTATTGCACATCAGGATATCCACTTTTCCTTACGATTAAGAATAAAGTTAAAATTTGTGAAAGTGCAAGGATGTGTCAATCAAACCCGCGCAAAAATTTAAAGTTTTAATTGCTTTTAAATGAAATAAGATTTTCAATTAATTTTTGTGTGAAATGCTATTAAAATATAATTCATGATATTATACAGAAAATAGTAACTTCAAATCTCTGTCCAAGTACCTTTAATTTGAAAATTTCGAAATTTCTACGATACCATAATTTGTTTCAGACTTGAAGCGTATGATAGAAATAAAGATTTTGGTAGAGAGAAATTAGAGAATGAAGAATATTTTATGAGTGTGCCAAATCATGTTGTGTACAAAGATCTGAATAAAGATAGTGTGTGTGTGTGTGTGTGTGTGTGTGAAAATGTCTGCGGTGGAATTTTTTCTTGGTCAAGAGAACAAAAGTATTGACATCATTTCCGAAAATGTATACACTAACAGGTTTCTCAAGTACATTCGCTTGGCTTGCTGGGATAACTTTTACTTCTTCAAAAGTGAGTGTCATGCCCAAATGAAAAAGTCTGTGACATACAAAATTGATGTTTGTATTGATCATGATGGTTGTGTTCTTGAAACACAATGTGAGTGTGCCGCAGGCATGGGGCCAAAAGCTCATTGTAAGCATGTTTGTGCCTTATTGTTAGCGATATGCAAATTTTCTTCTTCTAAAGAACTTTTGACTGAAGAAACCTGTACTCAGAAAATCCAAACCTTTCACAAATGGAAACCATTTTCTGGAAGCCCCATCAAAGCTCAAGATTTGCCACTTACTAGAAAAGACATCAATTCTGTAAACTTTGACCCCAGACCAGCTAAATTTAGGAAAAGAACAGAGTACAATGACTATTTTAGAAACACTTGTATTAATTATGCCACTGTCAATCGTCTTCGTATTTCCCAGCTGTTTTCTCCTGCAAATACATATGCAGTTGACCTTGACCATGACTATTTAAACTCAAAACTCTCTGACATTTGGCTTGAAGAACAAAACATTACAAAAATAAGCAGTGAAGAAATTTGTCTCTTAGAACAACAAACACTTCGTCAATCTAAAAACAAAGTTTGGCTCTAAGAAAGATGTAAACGATTGCACTCATCAAAATTTGGTCACATTTGCAAATGTACAGATAGGACAGATAAGGATAAGTTAGTCAAATCTTTCACTTTTGTTCATCAGATTAAGGCAGCCCCAATTGTTCATGGGCAAAAATATGAATCTGTGGCCCTTCAGAAATATTCTGAATTAACTGGAGAGGTTACCAAATGCTGTGGAACTTTTGTTAGTAAAACATGTCCTTTTTTAGCAGCAAGTCCAGATGCTATTGTTGTAGAACGAGATAAACTTGTAGAGGCTAAGTGTCCTTTTTCATCAAAAAACCAGTTCATTACAACTCAAACAGTTCCTTATCTGAAAGTTGTTGATGGCCAAACTACATTAGACCCTACCCATGATTATTATTTTCAGGTTCAGGTGCAGTTGTTTTGTTGTGAAAAAAAATCTTGTGATTTTGTGGTTTATACCTTCAAAGATATTAAGATCTTTCAAATTGAGAGGGATGACGTGTTTATTGAAAAGATGTTAGAAAAACTTGAGCACTTTTTTCAATTACATTTCAAGAATGCTGTCTTAGAAAATAATTCGTTCAATGTGGACTCTTTTACCTGAAATTTTTCTATCTCTTTGAATAGTTTTGCCAGACATTCTATTTCTGTTTTTAAAAAATGTTGGTATATCAATAGTGACATCATAGGGTGCAAAAAGATCTTGTACATTAAACCCTTTATCAGCCATGATGCTGTCCCCCTTGTCGCATAACATAGTAAGTCTTGATCTCTCCACTATCTGTCGGTCAGATGTTGAACCTCCATATGCAGGGGACAGGTAGGATATCAGACCACCAGGTGTTGCTCCAGCCAAAACCTTAACTGTGTTTCTATTCTTGTATGTGGAGAAGGTGCTCTGCTGTACTATGGGTGGCTTGGGCTTCATGACATTCTGTTCCATCGATGATCACCCTCGTGGTTGGAAACTGCTTGTTGAAGTCTGTTGGGGAAAAAAACTGGACAAGATCTCTCTCTGGCCACAGATCAACTTCTCTCCATTGACGAGACATGAAATTCACCCATGTTACCCAGATATTGGTCACTGAAAACTCAGAAATACCAAACAGCCTATTCAACTCAAAATTTGTCTTGTGCTGACAAAGCTTCATCAAAGTTAAAAAAAATATGATCTGGAACGCTGACATTGTCTACCTGAGAATACAAATAATTCAGCTGGTAAGCAGCTTCACCTTGTGTCTGCAAAACAAATAAAAAGTCCTGATATGATGATAGACCTGTGTAAAACATAATACCAGCATTGTCATTGGCAAAGTTGTCAACACTGAAAATCGGTCTTGGTGGTGTCTGTGTCGAGGAATCCACAGGAAATGACGATGAAACAAAATCCATGCTCTGAGAAGAGGAGAGTGGAACATCATATTGATCAGCCTCTATGGTTACCTCACTCTGGACTTCGTCACACGTCAATACGGAATCTTCACACACAAGGGAAGATGCAAGATCATCACCCCTCTCATCAGGTGTCCCTGTGCTGACATACTCTCTTCCAGACCTCAGTGTGCCGCACGCAGAATCGCCCGCCTGGATTCGTCTCCATGGAAAAATGCTTGGGACAGCATTGTCTCTCAGCTGCTTTCTGAGTGGTGTAGTACCTATTTTTGGAAATTTAAAATTATAAGACAGTGCATCTTTGCTTGTTCAATTTGTTTTTCTTTTAGACATTGGTAAATTACTTATCACTTTTGAAAATGCATGTTGTTT